>NC_045755.1:7879978-7934948 GCF_008692095.1 Etheostoma spectabile | reverse complement strand
CACACACACACACACAGACACACACACACAGACACACACACACTAATTAACCAGAATCCCAAATTCCCAACATTAATAAAGGTAATCTATAAAACAAAATTCTCCACTTCAGACACCAACAAAAGACAAGATGCACTGAGCCTCTGCACAAAATAGTATTTGTTTCTTTACTGTGAGTTGTTGTCTTCTAAGCACTGACCAGCTGGTATCTACAGGCTACTGCTTTTATATTTGTGACTATTTAATGAACAGCTGAGTCACCACATTAGAATGACCCCAAAACACATACTCCACTAATACATTTATCTCTCCATCTATTCTATTTCTATTGTTATACCTGTTCTACCCAGGCTAGTTACTGCTAGTTTAAATGGGGAGGGAATGTCAGGGAATAGTGACTGCTTTGATTTGATTGGTTCAATTTTCAATTAGACTGTGTTGGATAAAAAAAATCTTATAACATATTCTGCATTCTTTTTTTGGTTTTGAAGATGTGTAGGAGGGATGGTTGTGCTTCTCCGTCCACCACCTCCACTACTGAATAAAAAATATAGAGCTAACAGAAGCAGACGCTTTCTTAAGAGACTAAATAGAGACAAATGATGTTCTGACACAGGGTGATTCACTCAGCTGTAAATCTGAATACAATCTTGAAGGACAAACCCAAGAGCACAGCTGGCTTAAGCACAGAAATTGGATCAAATCATGCCCACTCAAAAACATCAATCTGAAGCACTGCTAAGCAAAAAATCTCCAGCATCTTTGCTGCACTGGCACAGAACCACCGTATATGATTTAGTTTTCCCTCAGGTTGATTGACTCTGCAGAGAGTGCACCCACTCAGTTGGGATAGCTAACTATTCAAAGAGAGCCTGTGAAATGGTGGAAGAGGGGAAAGAAATGTGTCGACCCATGCTAATGACAACATATTAACAATCCACAATGTTTGGTGAAGCCGCAGCCATGTCAATTGACATGTTCAAACAGGGGACTATCCAACCTGTTAGCATTGGGACAATGCTGGTTAGTATAAGTATTAAAAATAATAATAATACATTTTATTTAAAGGCGCCTTTCTTGGCACTGAAGGACACTGTACAAGGATACATAAGAAATTTAAAAACAGCAAAAACTACAACAATAACAACAACAGAAAAAGAGAAATGGACATTAAGTGGAATAGGCAGTTTTAAACAGATGTGTTTTGAGCTGCAATTTGAAATGGGGGAATAATTCAATGTTTCTAAGTTGGGGTGGTAATAAATCCCAGAGACAGGAACAGAGCAGCTGAATTCTGGACCAGTTGAGGTTTATGGAGGGATTTGTGAGGGAGACCAAAAAGGAGAGAGTTGCAGTAATCCAGACGGGAAGTGACGAGACTGTGGACAAGGATGGCCGCAGTGTGGGTGGTAATAGAGGGGCAGAGGTGATTGATGTTTTGTAGGTGGAAGTAGGCAAACCGAGTATTGTTATTGATGTTGAGTTGAAAGGATAGTGTGCTGTGAAGAATGACACCCGGATCCTTATCCTTGGAGGAGGGTGAAACGGTGGAGTTATCAATATTGAGAAAAAACTGTTGGTTTTGGAAAACCTGGGTTGTATTACTGTTTGATTTGAGAAAGTTTTGGCTGAATAAGGTTTTTATTTCAGAGATGTAATCAATAAGGGAGGTGGACGAGGGTTTGGTAGAGAGGTAGAGACGGTTGTCATCAGCAGTGGAAGTGATTATTAAGTTTGCGGATATTGCCGAGGGTAAGGAGGTAAATGATGAAGAGTAGGGGCCCCAAGACAGAGCCCTGGGGCACACCTCAAGTGATGGAGGAGGGAAAGACTTGAGTTGGATAAACTGAGTGCGGCCAGAGAGGTAAGATGTGAACCAGTCTAACGGAGTGTGAGGGATGTCAATGGAAGATAGCTTGTTGAGGAGGTTGGTGTGGCAGATGGAATCTAAGGCTGCACTTAGGTCGAGGAGGATGAGGATGGTGAGGAGTCCCGAATCAGCTGCCACAAGGAGGTTGTTAAGGATTTTGATAAGTGCTGTTTCAATGCCAAAGAGTGGGCGGAAACCAGACTGGAACTGTTCATACAGGTTATTGTGGGATAGGTGAGAATGGAGTTAAGTATAGTGGAGTAGTAGTGGGTTTTGGTGCCAGCAATGGAGTCCTTCAAATGTAAGATATTTTTATTGTACATTTCTTTGTGAATAGTGAGACCAATTTTTTTTATGTAGGCATTCAAGTTGGCGATCTTTGGCTTTCATGAGACAAAGATCGGGGGTGATCCAAGGGGCGGAGACGGAAAAAGAAAGAGATCTGTTTTTTAACAGTGTTGTAATGAGAGACCAGATCATCGGGGGTGGACAGATTGTGAGTGTCAGGGAGGCAGGAGGAGTGGATACTTAAAGTGAGAGTGGCGGGGTTGATATTCTTTATAAGTAAGTGTAAGTAAATGTAGAGGTAAGGTTTAAAAGACATTCACCTGGTCTAACATTTTAGGAAACATGCTAATTTACTTTTAGAGATAGATGAGAAGATCACTACCACTTTCTTGTCATGTGCAGTACTATTTCTTAGCCAAGCACAGTTACTCTCCTGGTTGCCCAGCAAACTCAAAGTGACTAAAAGTCGCCAAAAAATAGGCGGCTATCATATCTAACTCTTGACAAGTAAGCAAGTAAGCTCACAAAATGTCAAACCTTTAAAAACAATGTCAACAACAGGTGACACATCAGGTAAGGTAAGTGTGAACTGGAGGTGGAGAGGGATACTGAATGGCTTATTAGGGGAATGAATGGCAGGTCGCTGGCAGGTGATGATCAGGAAGAAATGGTGGAAATAAGAGCTGAGGACAACTGCATGCTGGGAAAGGAATGGCCCGGTCTGGAATGACAGGAAATGACGCAAGTGAGCACAATGGATGCAAAAATAAACTAAGATGGTGGTGTTATGCCATGACAAGCATCTAACGGTTGCTATGCTCACAAGCACATATTGTGGTTGTGTATTTCTTTTTCTTTCCAGCAAATATTTTAGTTTCATCTATAATGTTACCATAAGAAATTGGTATAAAAAAGTAAAAGTTTTATAAAGGGATGGCTTTGGCGAGCATTGACGCAAATGTTTGGCACGACTACAAGTGACTCAGCAGGCAATGTATGATGTCATCTAGACTTTTTGTGTATAGCCAGGCTTCAGGTGAGAGATGCTAATGCTAATGCATAGGTAACCACTTTCCATGTTCCCATTATTGGATTTATATCCATTCTGTAAACACAAGCCTTTGAAAAGTGGGTGTGCAGAATGTGTGTCTGCACTGTGTAAAAGCCACATGTGTACGGACTAATAAATGGACCTGCTGAGGACCGTTACATTGTCCCCTTGTTGCCTCTCTCTGCGAGATAGCCCTGTTAAAAGCCACAGCGGAGGCTAAGTGGCAGGGTCATTTGTTACACACAGCTTTATAGACTGCTGTGCAAGTACTTAAAGTTTACTTAGTCCATGACACCGCCTACTTTTTAAATAATGTTCCCTGACTAACTGGAAAGATTGCAGCTCTTAAGTGAATTCTGAATAAAGCCACATAGTACATTTCAGTGGTGCTCAAATGCAGGCTAGAAAGCTGCATTTTAGAAATCCTGGTAGTTGTGAAGAGAAGATGCACCAAAGAAAATCTGTACCCAGATTTGCTCTGCGGATGTTGACCAATCTACCATATGATCTAATATGTTGCACATACTATACAAAGCTAGGAAAAGTATTCATTGTTTGATCTACAGTGCACAGTGCTCGATATGTATGTATCTCCAGGAGCCTGCAAAAATAGACTCTCCATTAGGGATCAATAGTTTTTTTATCACACTAAAATTAGTAATGCATTGTTATAAGCATTAGGCTAAAGGTTTTTTGGGGTGACTTCAAGTAGGTAAGAACTCTGAAGGACACTGACAGATTCAACGACCACTGCAGGAAATTAACCTGTCACTTTTTGGTTATGGCAGCATGTCTCGAACCACTAGGCACTCCTGTTGGTTGCAGATATCGGCTGTGGTCAGTATAAAGCCCTTAGCTGATCCTCTGTAGAGCATTACTTGACCTGGGTGTTTGGAGAAAGGACAGACGTAAGCTTAAAATATCTCCCAGGCTTGACATAGCACTGCTCCAGCTGCACTCTGTAATTACCAGCAGTGCAATCAGCAGACTCGTTAATTTCCCCTGACTGACAGCCGCTGACGGCTCAATTGCAGAAAATGCCCTGGTACAACTTCATAAGTAAATGGAACTGATGTCCTGAAGCATTCTTCAGCCTGGAAGGCTGCCCTCAGAAAAGTGCATATTATTATGAACACATGAAAACATACAGTTACAGATAAAGTTCTGTTCTGTCTGGCAGCCATTGAGATACACGTTCCTAACAGATTATATCTTTGACATGCTGAATTATAACGGCAATGCAAAAAATAGGTTATATGAATTCCTCTTCCTGCCCCTTAATATCACATGTACAGCAAAACACTCTCCCTGCAAAGTCCTAATCTTATACAAAATGTTCAGGGTGCCTTGAGAGGGCCGGCACACAGGAACACTGTATTGATTTAAGTGTAAACCAAGTATAATAGACATTAGATATTACGGCAAAGTAATTGGGAGTGAGTGAGCCAGCAGAATTTACCCAGATAAATAGGTCACTTAATGGGTTATTCGCGGCGGCGATTTTACATGATGCGTGAGAGAGCAGGCAGCGAGGGGGTCCAGCCCAAGCCGCGGTGTGGGACAGGTGAAACAGCTAAAATAGAAAATGACAGAAAAACACTGAAAGTGGAATAGTTTATTTCTAAATGTACTGTATATGGTGCATATTTTTGGGAGAACTTGGCTGTATGCAGATTGGGTGCGGTTTTAGAAATGTTTTAGAATCCTCAATGAATGCTGCAGTGTCGTTCACTTTGGGGTTATTTCTCTCTTATTCACCGTGCTGTAATAATTCCCTCGCACTGCTAAGCAATCTAGGTTATTCATTTCTTTTTTCTCCTGCTTCAATTTCACCTGATGTCAGAGTGCGCTTCTGAGGCCTTTCACTGAAGCTATTTTGTGTCCTTCCTTGTACACAGTCGAGATCCAAAATGAAAATGATGCAGCCTGTGGCGGAAAATGAATGAGAAGAATGTAAGGTCAGTGAGGTGCGAGCAGTGAGGAGAACACAACAATAATACAGGAACATGATTCATGCCAGGGCCACTACTGTATTGTGTGGTCCTAAATGGTACATAATGTAATGTAATTTTGCAGTGCTTTGAGCTAAACGCCAGCATGCTAACATGCTCACAGTGACACTGCCAACATGCTAATGTTGAGCAAGTATAATGTTGACCATCTTCACTGTTTTAGTTTAGTGTGTTAGCATGCACTTACATTTGCTAATTAGCAGGAAACACAAAGTATGGCTGAGGTTGATGTTGGTCGTTAGCTTTGCAGGTATTTGTTTATTAACAACAACAAAGGTATTGGACAAATGGAAATTTTAAATTGATGATGGAGCTAAAGGAAAAGTTAAAGGAGTTACAAGTTATTGTGATTCATCCTGATCGGGAAATAAACATTTGTGAAAGATTTTATGGAAATCCATCCGGTAGACATACACAACAGAGTGGCTGATAAGGGAAGGAGATGCATGTGTGGAGGTGGGCGGGAAGGCCAGGCAACTGCAAAGCAGATGAGGGAAGTAAGCACATGTTACAGGTGTGTTGATGGATAAGGCAGTCAGGTGATGTGGAAAGGAAGAAAAATCTGAGGGCATCATGTGGATGGATGGAAAATGGCAATAAAGAAGGGAGGTACCAGAAATGTTTTTCCCTCCATTGCTTAGCTGCATTCATTCTTTAAAGCCATTTTCATTTTGCATAGAACAAGACTATATGTGACAGAATAACCAATGAGATCTGAATCTGAATCACAAGTAGGTTCATCGTATAAAAATACAAACAAGAAAAACTATGTGCGCTGGTCAAAAGTTTGTCTTCTTACACAAAAAAAGTGTTCTTCTGATTTTAAGGTACTTTAATGTCACATGCACAGTGCAAAATTCATTCTCTGCATTTTAACGCATCCCTCAAGGGAGCAGTGGGCAGTCATTTACAGCACCCGGGGGACCAACTTCAGATATGTGCTGGCTGGAGAACCTTATCTACATGTTTTTGAAGGTGAGGTAATCTGAGCACCCAGAGGAAACCCACGCAGACATGGGGAGAACATGCAAACTCTACACAGAAAGGTCCAGGACGACCGGGATGTCAACCCAGAACCTTTCAAGCTGTGAGACCCCTGGACAACAATGCCAATACATATATGCTTAAATGTGAAATCTTTGTTCGTTTTATGGCACCATTGTGGCCATGACTATCAGGAAATATGCTTTTTGCTTTCTTGAGAGTTAGACAAGAAGATTGATACCACTTATTTTCCTTTATCATCCCACGCACCCACTGATTATATCCAATACAGCAACCAGCACCATGAGCAATGCAATATTGTGATTCTAGAGCACTCTGTCTTTTCACCTGTGACTTTTTTTTCTGCGTCTGTGTGTTGTGTGTGTGTGTGTGTGTGTGTGTGTGTGTGTGTATGTGTGTGTGCGTGCTTCATGTGCTTGCACAAATATTTCCATGGAAATGAACACTGCAGATGATGAACCAACCACATCATCGCGTTCATCATTGCGAGCCACAGAGGTGACATTTACACCATGACAGGAAATGTGATGAGCTATCAATCTCTCATGCATATACATGCACACACTCACACATGCTATGAATAACTGTGATGTACTCAGCTGTCGGCCATGTTTGACGCAAGCTGAAGAAAACTTAATCACCTTGGCTAAATCAGTACTGTTTTCCATCTATTCAACAGGCGCGTACATCTATTTCATTTCGGAGAGGCTCCTCAGTAAAACAGTCGCTAATGAAAACCATTTGAACAGCACTCCAAAAACACTATGAATCCATTGTAAAAGGGAAAATACATTACAGGAGATTCATCACCTGATAAATGATAAATGAAAAGGACCCAGCCTTTTAGAGCTATCATTTTGTAAACTAAGACCGAGGTTTCCTCCCAAGGTGATTCATTTTTTGCGATTGATTTAAAAAGTTGTGTAAGGAATCACTTTGATGGGGTGGTAGTCATTGTTTTGGGATGCATTGATTTTAAATCAATTTGTCAGACCTTTATTTTTAGTTTAAGTCACACTCCTGTCCTCTGCTACACACTATGATTAGGACTCATTGTGCTTCCACTCATTTCTGTAAGAAACTCCACGGAGAAAACCACAGGGAGATACAACCACTATAGAGACTAACCATTACAATAAGTTACGCTCATGAAGCTCTGCAGTTAAATGAGGATGACTTGTGCCTCATTTGATTGCATTTTATTAATATGCCACACTAAATAAACCATGTATTGAAGTGAACTTCAAAGATTTTACAAGGGTTGTTTCAATGTTAAGAGTAAATATTTAACTGTACTTTAATATTTTTACAATAACAAAGAAAAATGTTCATTTATTATATTGTAAAAGATCTCGTTGTAGGGAAAATCCCAGAGAATTAGGACTAGATACTGCAGTTTCCATTAGTTTTATGGCGCTTGTTAGCATCTTTCAGCTAATTGTTTTGGTTTCACAGCCGTAATGCTTAAATAAACTCACACCTGCAGCTGTTTTCAGAGGAAAAACTCACTCTATGCTACCTGCCCAGCACTAAATATCAGCAACATTAGCAACTATCTATTGAACAAAGTAGAGCAACATAGTAGAGCATTTAGCAGCATATTTTTCTCACATCTTCAAATGAAAGCTAATGCTCCAGATCTGCAGGATGTTTAAATTGGTTGTTGTTAGCCAACACATTAGCCATATCGGCCGTAAGGTTACAAAGTTGTGTTGTCAAAAAAAAAAACAGTTAAAAGATCAGTTATGCTTGTTTAGCACGTACACAAATTCGTGACTATTGAACTGTTCATTATTGAAAAAAATGTAAAGTGTACAATGTTCTTTCTTCTTTTTAGAACTATGCTGACCTTTAAACACAGATCTACAAAAAGCATTACTCAAACTTTTTCAAAAGAATAAAAATATCTTTTAGATTGATTTCCTGCTTGAACAGGATGCTTATAAGAAGGTCCCTAATCAAAGGCCTACGTAAGTAAATAAAATAAAACATATACATATCCTCCTGCACCCCCAACAGGCCCGTATTTGGTGAGCAGTGATCTTTATACAATACTGTAGACTGTTTTCCTTCCTTCCATGCAGCCAATAATTTCCATTCATTTTAATAAATGAACTTGCAGACACTGGAACTTTCTTGAGGTAGGAAATCAATCACAGCAAAGGCCTTCATTTTTTTGTAAAGCAATAATATATTTCCATGGTTGCAGGTACAATTTTCTGTTTCTTGCTGCATTCGCGTGTCAGACAGCTGCACTCAGCCAAAAAACAACTCTTAAATATCACTTGAACTCACTGAGAAATAAGGTTATAACTGCATTTCACATCATATTAATGTTACATTGAGATGACTGAATACTCACTCAGAAAATTATCTCACCAAATGTAGAGTGTCTGCAAGAACAAAAGGATTAATGCAAGGACCAATTAATTACCCTTTACAGCATTATGCAACTGTCAGCGTAACACTCTGATGCGTGATTGTCAAGCCTCCAAACTAACAGTCCGTCTCAGCTTCCAATATGAATAGATAATTACTGCGTCATTCATCTTTTTGCAGGTTGTGCGATGTGTTTCAGCTCATCCCACATCCCCAACAGTGTGTGAGTCAGTGTGGCCCAGTACTATGTTACGCAGCACCAAGCTACCCTCTCTATCTTTTTCTGGTATTGATTCAGACCCTCCTAAGTATTTTAACATCTCGCACACTGCCACAAAAGACACAGGAAAATCCATTTGTCATGTCCCTCACAGTACAATTCATTATGGATGGGGCACTGAACCACTACAAAAGCAACAATTCCTTCAAAGGGTCAGCTTTACAGTGTTTCCTGAGAAACCAATTTCAAAACATAATTAATCTCCTGGGAGAGATGTTTTGTGCTGTTTATTAAAGGTGGAAATCCATCTTAACTGTTGTGGAAAGTAATTGAGAATGGATAATGCTTACAAAACCAAGGACTCTGGGAACTAGCCTTTCAGTTCATCGTACCTCTAACACATTTAAGGACAGATAACCAAAGCATAGTGTCCTTGGTAGAATAAATACGACACAAAACATAACTCAGGCAACATGGAGATGGAGATGGAGACTGGAATCTTGTGCATATTGAATAAGCTAATTGTTTAAAACTTTTGTGATTCAACAGAAGTTCCAAATGCGCAAAAAGAAAAATTTGAATATACACAGAAAGGACAAACACCATCCACAAAAACTTTGTGATGGAGTGCCTTCCTTGCCAGGTATGCCAATGAATTCCTGGAAGCCAGTACCATTCTAACTCAAGTGAAGGGATGAAACGTCTCTTAAAGTCAAATGGGAAGGGATAAATACAAAATGGAGTCATTGGAAATACGCACACACACACACAGACACAGACACAGACTCACACCTACACACACACACACCAACACACACACACAGACTTGAAATGAAATTATTTGTTTGTTTGTTTTCATTAAAACAAAATCAAGTTCTCATTGGTATAACCTATTGCAATTGTGTTCTCCAGATGGTCTACTTTTTTGGTTCATAGTGACAATGTCGGTACTGGTAATTGCTGCAATATCTGTGTGGGCAAGCACTAAAAATGTATCAGTATCACTTCAATTCAGCATAGCACAGCAACACAGTTAGTTAACCAGCAGTGGACTGACATTGTTGTTAGCCGCCATGTTGTACCATCTGTGATTTGAGTGCTCTTATTACCTCGGGTCATGATTTAAATTACTGCGTGATGTAGCCGTGACGGTGTGCTGAGGTCACAGGACTACCCGGAGCTTTGAGTCAACAGTCTGCGCATTTGCCATCACAGCAACTGGACCCATGTGTGGAAACCCATTTCCTTAAACCGTCTAGGTTTTTACACAATGTGAAACTAAATAGGTCAAGTTGTATTGTATATATAAGTTGTATATATAAGTTATATATATGCACTATATACTTAAACATGCAAGTTAACATGACAAATATAAAACATTAAGCAACTTATCACTACTAAAGAAACAATTTGTTTGTTTAAATATTGTTTCTTTTCCTTTATGACAGTGTGACTTTAAGAATGATGTATTCAATACATTTGTTTCAATAATAAGAAAAACAATACATATAAATATAATGTATTGCACTCTATGGAACTGCCCAGACGCCATCGGTCCCCACCCGGGTCTTGGTCATGGTGCAACAATAAAGGTAGATAAACATGAACACCAAATCAACCATACAAAACTAAAGCTCAGATAACAGAAATGCACACTCAAAACATGAATAGAACATTATTAAAACACACTTTGACTAGGTCAGAAACCATAACATATATTTTTCCGTGAACCTTACAACAGTTCAAATGCCCCCTGCCCTCCACTTCTTATTTATCTGTGCTTAATATGATCTGTGCCCTGCATATATAAACTGATTATTACAAACAACTAATGTAATTTAGTAATGAATATGTTTTTTAACAAACCACTAAAAAGTTCAATTACAACTAAATCTGGGTTTACAGTGAGATGTCGCTAACAGTATATGGGAAAACATCTTGTATCAATGTCTGAAGGCTATACCACAGAAGTTGACAGTGTGCCTTTTAGCAAAGCTGGCTGTTTCAACAAATATGCCCCAAAACGTTTTTATCCTCTTTGAAAAGCAGAGAAATCTACTCAACAGCTGCAGTACTATTTTAGTTTATATATCCTTACACAAAAAGTGAAGAGATTACAAATTTCACTTTGACTTTAAAGTGATTAACTAAAAAGATTAACTGTTTTCCATACATAGGTTACTGTACAGAAGGAGTCCTTTTCAGTCTCATAAGTGTACAAATTTAGGGATTTGGCCTTCAGGTGCTGAGCAGCACACATAAGTAGGGAAGATTAATGTCGCTGTCCTGGCTTGTTTGACACACACTCTCATCTCTGGATATTCTCTCATCCTCCCACTGATCATTTACCAACACTGCTGAGATGCAGAGTAAGTGCCGCTGCTGCCGCTGCTGTGTGTATATGCCAGTGCAAAGTATAAAATTGGAGGGCATCTCTGATGGCTTTCCACATGAAAAACATCTCTCAAGTTGGGTTTTACGATGTTATTAAGAGCTAAAAAGTGCCTAAGTTCATGGAATTAACATAACGTTCCCAAATATACAGATAGTAGCAGATTCAGTTGTTTCCTGTTCTTAATAACAAGCTCTTTGAGGGGCTTGTAATGGCCATGTGGTCAGCCAAATGCAACCATAGAGATCAGACAGGGCACACAAAAACTTGCCTGTGTGTATGTGAGACATGTTGCCAAACAGACAGCAGGACCAAGAGAGAAAGTGTATGATGAGGAAGCGTGAAGAGTGAGCAAAGGGAATGTGCGCCTAATTCATCTCCTTGCTTTGGAGCAGGAAGGTACAGAAGTATGGCAGCCTTACAAGGTCAATATTTTTTTTTGACTTGTGCTCGCTAATTAAATTACAGGCAAAGTGCCCCAGGAGAGCACACACAGAGAGCTCTGCAGGCCAAACAATTTGTAACATGAGCTGAGCTGTTTAAGTCATCGAAACACGGCCGATTTGAAGAAATTTCAACATGTTTTGGGAGATCAGGGGTATACTGAGATACAGCAGAGAAGCTGGGTTAGAATTCGAGATGAGTTTTTTTTGTGTGAAAGTCCCTTCCTGTCCAAATTGAAATAGTAAAATAGACCAGGGAAGTTCATGCACCTTGAGGTGGCTTAATGTGGAAAATACTTGTCTCGTGGCTGTGTTTGGCATCTGATCCAACCTTGACCAACAAAGTGTCTCAGTAATAGCCTATACATGTCAATACGCGTTTGTCTTCAGAGGGAATATCAAGCTTCAGACAAGAGCTGTTGATGAGCCTGACTGATGTAAAATAGTCTCCTTTGTTTATAGCAGGGCCTGTGGGCCAGGGACATGAAGCACTGACAGCCCGTCAGCCTAATTGTCACTAATAAGGGCGGCTATGTCACAAATCCACTCACTGTACAATAATTGCAGTTGGAATTCCAGAACCAGTTTGGATTTCTATTTCATCTGTGAAACACATATCAAAAACAACAGCATACTTATGCAATTATTTCTGTTCCACAGGGCAAATGCCTGCTGAAATATAAAGTGACTCTTCTCTGAGAGAGAGAGAGAGAGAGAGAGAGAGAGAGAGAGAGAGAGAGAGAGAATCAGGTTAGACTAGAGCAGCTCCGCCATTGGCTGAGCGCACCAGGAAGTCCAGCCGCTGTTGTTGTCATGTGACTGTGACACAGGCGCTTCCCGAAAGTCAACACAGCAACAGTGGAACAACTCAACATGGCTCCCAAACTTGAACTTCCAAACGCTGCAGCGATCGTCTGGCTGATGTTCCTGTCTCTGATCCCCCCGGCGGAGGCTTACGATGCTGGCGACGCATTAGCCCTGCTGCTGGGCACCGTCGTGACCGGTGTGGGTTTCTGTGCCTTCCTCGGCTGGTACGCACGGAAGCGGAACGGACAGCAGTGACTGCACTGTCTTGGTCGTGTGCCTGTCCTGTTCTCATCCACCGCATTAACATCTCGCTGCCTGATTTAACGTGGACCTCCTGGCACAGGGTTTGTGTCGGATCGACTGATACGTGCCTTATTGGACTAATGCTTCAAACGCAACGGGATCCACGTGCCGTCTTTTGCAGAAGGTGGAGGGAAACATCCAGGAAGCCTTATAACAGGAAATGTAATGTGTTGCGATGCTGAAACCAAACACTGTTGCCTTCTATATAAAAGGACTTCTGCATATATATATAGGCTACTGTATATTATTCCAAGGATTCTTGCTTTGCAAATTGTGCATCCTCTCCATGCTTGGAGTGATCACTCTTTCCTGATTCATTGTTAGAAGCACAATCTCATAGGTGTGGCTACATTAAAAGAGTGGAGCTGTTGTAGTAGCCTTTTCTGTGGTTAAAATACGTGGCAAAAGCTGTGAGAAAAATAAATTGATTAATCTGAGGCTCATCTCGACTCCTGGTTTGCATGGTATTTGAATGATCTGCTGTAATCATATTTCCTCACTCTTCTCTTTCATTTCGAAAGAGTGCTTACACGCATCATTACATCACATTGCATTACATGTCATTTCAGCTGACGCTTTTATCCAAAGTGACTTACAATTACTATATATGTCAGAGGTTGCACGCCTCTGCAGCAACTCTGGGTTAAGTGTCTGGATCAGGGACACATTGGTTGATGGATTGCGGTGGGAATTGAACCCAGATCTCCCACACCAAAGGCATGTGTCATGTGTCATAACCATTATCATATCAACTGCGCCACCCCTCATATAATTTGCCTAAATAGGACTTTATCTAATTGGTAAAGGGTTTGATTGCTGATATAAATGTTTTAAAGTTCAGGCCGTCTTCAGTGGTTTAGGGTGGTCACACAAGGCAGTAAATCCTTTACTTAGAACAATATGCAGCATAGCTGTAAAAGTACTGTATTAGAAGTTGCATTCAAAGTATTATCAGCAAAACATACTTTCCATTTTCCATGTGACTGATATATTATTAGGCAATGTGTGACATCAGATTGTTGGTCCACTGGTTGCCAACCTTGGTTCCGTCCCTCTTAAGGGTCACAAGATAGATCTGAGGAGTTGTAAGATGATTATCGGGTTGGAAAGAAGAGACAAACAAAGTCATGCTGCACAAATGTGTATCCCCTTTTTCTGACTTTTTTTCTAATCTTAGCTTTTTGTGTGAAATATTGGATAATTTGACTTCTTTATGCCTCACATAATTATTAACATGAGAATATCTGAGAGGTTTAGAGAGGTCCCTTTGGAAGAACCGCTTACGATACATAGACATCTAAAACATGACAGTATTGTTTTTTTGTAAGGGGTTGCAAGACAAAACAATGGGAACACAGTTTTAATCATCTTTTACAATGTATTGTAATTTATTATTTATGTTCTTTTTGTAAAATTTGAATCTGCAAAAGAGTATTTAATGGAAACATTCAAGTAAAGCATAACTGTAGGTACATGACTTGAGTAAATGTGCTTAGCTCCTTTCACCATTAGAGCAAATGTAATAAGCTTTAAACTTTTTAAAACTTTTTTTTTTAAAACTCCCCCTTGTATAGAAAACAAATATAACTGTAATACCTCGTCTAGCTGATGATCTAAAGTAATTACTTAACCATGGGGTGATATATCAAAAGGTCTGTGCCAAAATGAACAATGGCTAATCAGAGAATATTGGGACATGTAAAAAAATCATTAAGGCCTTCACTTTAATTTACCTTTGTCTGGATGCAGTAAGAGAGCTTCTTTTGGAATAAAATGAATCATTCAGTCTCTATCCTCTGCAAATAGTCCAGTGTCAATCTATATGTGACAGTGTCTGCCTTTATTATCAATGAGCAGTCTGTGATATTTGGTAAACTGTGATTAAAAAAGGAGCTGTCCGCACATGTTGGCTCCCAGTAGAATCCTTTTTTTAAACATAAAAAAATAGAAATGTGTACATTGTCTCTGAGTTGAAACATAGTTGTGACACGTTTACATGTATGATCATACAACTTGTGTTTTATAGGCCAGGTAGATATAAAGCAATGTTTCAGTGTGTGTGCGATATGTGTACTGTACATGTGGCTGATTGAATCATTGTTCACTTTTTACACTGCTCATGACATCATGGATCTCCATATATGGCTGAGGAATCAAAGCCTATGAATTTATCGTGTTGCCCAGGCAGAATGAACAACACTGCACATAAAAAGTGCTTTCAATTATGCATGTACAGTACAGGGGAAGTCATTTTACCTTGAGGTGAAATAGGCTGCCTGATTTAACCCTACACTTTTTACATAATGGTGAACATTTCTGTAGAGTAAAACATATATGAGCACAATGAAAGCTATAGCCTAATATATCAGATAAGGACAGCAAGCAAAAGGTCCAACGGGGAATAAAACACTGTGATAAAAGAGATATATGATCAGCCTGGACTGAACCACGTTTAGCTTTGTATAATTTAAGCATTATATCGCTTTATACATGCAATTGAAATCAAGCTGAAACAGTAAGGAGAATGATAAAGTTGTCTTTTTTTTATCTGGAATAAGCGTAAAACTTTCAGTAAAATGGTAATCCGTAGGCTACCACAAGCCGGGGGAAATAATGCTGTAACGCGTTACCGGTCAGCAGCGGCCTCGTTGAACAGATGTTACGTGTGTGTGTGTGTGTGTGTGTGTGTGTGTGTGTGTGTGTGTGTGTGTGTGTGGTGGGTGTGTGTGCGTGTGTGGTGTGTGGGTGTGTGTGGGGTGTGGTGTGTGTGTGTTGGTGTGTGTGTGGTGTGGTGTGTGTGTGAGAGACGAGAGGGGGGGCAGGAGGGGGAGAGCTGCTGCTGCAACAAGAGACAAGACGCGTCTTGGATCACAAATAGGGATGCAGGGCGCATGCGCACTGGGCACCGTTAACTGTAGGATATTCACCGTGGAGGAAAAAGGAAGACGGGCAACAAATCAGGCTTTTTAAAAACAGCATAAAAACCCGACTGTTCAATGTAAATAACCTCCAGAAGGAAAACGAAATATAGGATTATCAACAGGTAGGATTTGGATTGATTTTGTGATCGTCTCTCTCTCTGTCTTTCTCTCTCTCACACTCGCTCTCTCCCTCTCTCTCTTATTTTTTTTTTTTTTATTTATTTTTTTTGGCCTTGTCCTGTGTGGTGGCTGCGATTTTGGGCAATTCATAGCAGGAACTTGGAAATGATTCCAGTCTAATGGACGTAGGCTACGGATCCGCTACACTTTTATGCTTTATCCAGCCGATTGGAATGCAAGGACGATGGTTTTCACCTGCTGTGTTTTTTCACTGAAATCCGTCGGATTCAAACGCGCGTAGAAACACTCGACTGACAATCGGAGGACGCATTTAAACGCGTAAGTAGAAACAAACGCCAAAATCAATGAAATCAGATGTTACCACAGGCTATGTGTCATTTTCCAAACAATAAAACACAGTGTATCGAGTAGAAACCCTCATCATATTAGGCTATTACCAGCAGGCTTGTTATTGTCACTTCCAACCATCCTTTTTCAGTCCATCCCGACAGATAATCACACCCGCGCATTAACGAGCCAAATGTTGTCGAAATGCGGCTTTAGTGTCGATATAACATAGATTTCATTAACTGTTTGCAATTAGTAGCCTAATATAAAGGATAATGTGGGAAATCGACCAGCTCAATAAACGCCCTGAAGAGAACGCTGCTTATTAACGTGAGACCCGTAATCCAGTTAACCTTTAATCAGACAAAAACACGAATGCTTTATTATGTATGCACCCTCCGTCGGTTTTCCACAATGTATGAAGACAGGGCGAGTTTATTCGAGGCATCCACCGCTTTAGAGAGCCATCCTCTATTCTGCAGGGTGTAGGGTGTGATCAAGAAGACCTTATTTTGCAATGCATTTCTCTTAATGTTCCAGCCTTTCCCAAAAGAAAATCTATCCAAACCGAGCCTTTTTTTGGTTCTTTCCGAGAGGTAAAAATACGTCGTTTCTTAATGAAAGCTAGATTGTTTATTCAAGGAATTCCAAAGCCACTAGAAAGAATTGTAATGCTTTATCAGATTAATGCTTTAGTCTAATCAAGCTCCATCACTGTCTGTCTGTCTGTCTGCCCGTCTGTCTGCCTGCCTGCCTGCCTGTCTGTCTTTCTGTCTGCCTGTCTGTCTGTCTGTCTGTCTGTCTGCCTGTATCTGGACAAAGTATTCAAGCTCAGGCAGAGCTCTGCACTGTGCCACTCTAAATGTTAAAATGTTAAATAAACAAATGGCAGGCAGAGAAAAATTATTGCTTATCACATTCTAGTGAAAGTGCTGTTGAAAACAATGCAGCTGTTATATGGGACTGACTGCTGATGGGTGGATAATATTTTTCAGGGATTTCTTATTTTAGGTGTGATGAGACAAAGGAACAAAGGATGCCTTAGAGGAGAGGTTGCCTATATGCCTGGAAACCTCTTCAAAGCACACCGCCAAATGGATCTAACGCCTCCCCCTGCCACCTCCAGATCATGATACTTGGCTGAAGCTATTCCGCTATCTTTATGATCCCTCCTCCATCTATGGCGAACTATAGCCATGCAGGGGACCACACCATCTTGCAAAATGTCTCTCCTCTCGCCACGTTCCTCAAACTGACCTCTCTGGGTTTCATCATTGGAGTCGGTGTGGTTGGAAACCTCCTGATCTCCATCCTGCTGGTCAAAGACAAGAGCCTGCACCGGGCGCCCTACTATTTCCTGTTGGACCTGTGCGCCTCTGACATCCTGCGCTCCGCCATCTGCTTCCCCTTTGTCTTCACCTCGGTCAAGAATGGATCTGCCTGGACCTATGGCACGCTGACCTGCAAAGTGATCGCCTTCCTGGGTGTGCTGTCCTGTTTCCACACAGCGTTTATGCTGTTCTGTGTTAGCGTCACGCGCTACCTGGCTATCGCACACCACCGTTTCTACACCAAGAGGCTGACCTTCTGGACTTGTCTAGCTGTCATCTGCATGGTGTGGACGTTATCAGTGGCTATGGCGTTCCCGCCGGTGTTAGACGTAGGGACGTACTCTTTTATCCGGGAGGAGGACCAGTGCACGTTCCAGCATCGTTCCTTCAGGGCGAATGATTCGCTGGGCTTCATGCTCCTGCTGGCGCTCATTCTCCTGGCCACACAGCTGGTTTACCTCAAGCTCATCTTCTTTGTCCACGACCGTCGAAAGATGAAGCCTGTCCAGTTTGTGCCTGCTGTCAGCCAGAACTGGACCTTCCACGGGCCAGGCGCCAGCGGGCAGGCGGCGGCCAACTGGCTGGCTGGATTCGGTCGAGGCCCCACCCCGCCTACCTTGCTGGGCATTCGGCAGAACAGCAACGCAGCGGGCCGCAGGCGTCTACTGGTGTTGGATGAATTCAAAACAGAGAAGAGGATAAGTAGAATGTTCTACATCATGACGTTTTTCTTCCTCGCACTGTGGGGGCCCTATCTGGTTGCCTGCTACTGGCGGGTGTTTGCAAGGGGCCCTGTAGTCCCTGGGGGCTACCTGACGGCAGCCGTGTGGATGAGCTTTGCCCAGGCTGGGGTAAATCCTTTCATCTGCATCTTCTCCAACAGAGAGCTCCGGCGCTGCTTCAGCACCACACTCCTCTACTGCAGAAAATCCAGGTTACCAAGGGAACCCTACTGCGTTATATGAAGGTTTTGCTGTGGTTTTTCTTTTTCTCGTCTATGTCTCTATTTCCCTGATTGATCTTGATCTGGGCTTGTTCCCATTGTACAGCGCACTCTCTCTTCTATCTCTCTTCTCTTCATCCTCCAGTTTTTCCTCCTTTTCCTCCTTCTCCTAACCCTTGTTTTTAGAGGTAGAAGGTGGACTGCCAATCACAAGGTTTTGCCAGGGTGATTGACTATGAAGTGGATCAAACATGGAGGCTGAAGGGAATGGGAGTTCGCAGGAGGTCTGGATCCCCTCCTGTGTTTATGTTCTAGTAAACAGACATGTGGAAGGCCATGCCAATGCAAAAAAGCAAAAAGTTGAAGAAGAACAAAAAAAAATGAAAAAAGAATTGACAAAACACTAAAAACAAACCCTCTTGCTTTGGATTTTTTGAAGATGCGTTATTCTGTGAGGTGTGAAATACATAAACATGAAAAGAAAAAGAAACAAGAACAAAAAACAAAGAAATGATACCTCTCAAGCAATCACTGGAAATGTTTTACATTTTAAGAGTTGCACTAAAAAGAAGATGTAAAGATGCTTTTTTTTTTGGTCAACAGTTGCCATTTGCATTGCAAGGACAACGTTTTTTTTGTTCTTTTTATTCCAAACTTAACAATGAATGCTTTAATTTGCAACAGACGACACAATCGCTGTAAGTAAAGCAAAACTGTTGGAATACACCATCACAAGAGGATAAAATGGTTTTAATGTAAGTGATATCTTTTTTCATTTACCGGGCGGGGGCTTAACGCTGGGGATTTACAATGTGTGGTTTTGAAGTTGCAACTACAAACTAGAAATTATTTCTTGTAGTTTTACGATCCATATGTCCCTAGTGTACGGCATTGTTATTTTCTTATCACCTTTTACAAAAAAAAGAGGAAAAAAAGATGAAATGGTGTTTGGATTTTGAAAAAAAAGTTGCTTTTAAGGACAAACTTGTGCTTAAAAAAGACATTGAAAAAGTAGTTAAATGTTTCATCATATCCATGTACCTAAACACTATCATATTGTTACCGTATTGCTGATGCCACTCCGGGTGTTCTTGCCTTAATGGTTATGATATTGTCATATTGTTTCTTGGTTGTTGGGTTATTTTTTATTTATTTCATTCCCTCCTAAAAAGTTGTTCTTTAGATGCAAGGGGAGTTTTTTTTTTCTTTTTCACATCAATGTGAAGTGCATGTCCATTTTTTTAAAAGCTGGTCCACTCCCATGAGCATCACAGGCCATACACTGAGCAGCCCGTTTTTATCTTGCAATGGTTTGCTACACCCCACAGAGTGCTCAGAGCACAGGGAGTGTGTGTGCACGTGCGTGTGTGTGTATGTGTGTGTGTGTGTGTGTGTGTGTGTGTGTGTGTGTCAGTGGGTGCATGTTTGTGCGTTTCAAAGCGTGCGTGCTGCTGTGTGGATCAGACAACAGTCACTTCAAGACCAGAGCCTTAGTATGAAATCTTGCACAATTTGTAAAAAATGTAAAAGACAAAAAAAAAAGACATTTAAGGCACACCGTCTTGTTTCTACTTTCCCTACATTTGCTCTCTACTGATTGTTTTCAATGACTTACTTTTTTTCTCTTGTGGCCATTTTAATATTTATTATGTATTCTTTTTTTTGTAAATTATAGATAGATTGTGTGTAAGTATGTGAGTCTTTTATTTTGAAGTCCCGAATGTGAGTACAGTTTCAGTTAGGATTGCATTTGCTGAAAGTTAACTGTGTAATCTGTTGCTTTTTGAAAATAAAAAGTTTCCATTTTACAACATTTGTTTTTATCCCTGTCATTGGGTGGAGATAATTCTGTATGGCCAACAACAGCTGGAAAACATCTGCACTACCCCTCAAAATTGGTGCAGTCATGGTAGTGTTTTTAAACGGTGCTTGGGTCAAGTGATGAATTTGCCAAAATCCACCTGCAGGTCAAAGATTTATATTTTCCTCTCTAAAACATTTTGTGAGGCTTTATTAATACTCAAAGTGGTTAAATCTTTACATTGTGATTGCTAAATATTTTAATGCCACTGCTGAAATGTTATAATGTCCATATTTTGTATTTAAATAACTTGGTATTTCTACACGATTTTCTATGTGTCATTTGTGTCTCTTTATATGAGAAGGTGATAAAATGTTTAAATGCGTCTCCTCCGGAACACAATCTGTTTTGTCATGTGAGTCCTTGGGACAGCTTGTCAAAACAGAAGATATGCCCAACCTTGTAATTGAATGAAAAGCATGTTTGACATTTAATGGGAATAATCTCCATTAATATAACCCTGGGCACACCTGCCCTTGCATTGTTTTATTCTGTGTTAAAGGGGAATACCACTGAATTTCAGATGGAATTTATGTGGGTCCAATATGGAATACTGGCAAACCACTCTGGATTAATGAATACCCTTGCACTGAGCCCTGCAGCCATAAATGACACAGTGCTTGTCCCATTCCCTCATTTTAAGGTCACATTGATGTGCAGCTGCACGGAAAATAAATTTTAAAAGATGGAAATGAGAACTATGGAAATTTGAACAAATACAAAACTCATTTCGAAGAAATTTGCCACTTGATATACCTCATAATGCCTTGTAATGAGGTAATGTTACTAAATTGGAAGGATTTCTTTTTTTAATTCCGCATACTTTCCTTCAAGAATAAAGAAAGAATTTCTCTTTGTTAAAATAAATGGAAGTAGTGGAGTAGTAAGTGGAGTGTAAAAAACAAAATCTATTAGAGCCCCTGTTGTTGAACAACATTAGAGTTCAAAACCGAGGCTAATAACGCCCATAAGTGTAAGGCGTGTGTTTTCTTAAATTGAGTGGTATTTCCCTGTAATAGACTGTGATTACAGTATGTTGGCAACGACTGAAAGCTAATATGTGCATCTGCAAGAATACAGTGTAAACTGAATAATACAATATTTGTAAATGCCAATTTTGTATGATTCAGACATCATTGTAGCATTTTGCTTTTTAACCAAAATGTGTTCCACTGTCCTATTTTATTCCCCCCCCCCTAAAATATGATGCTGAAATGTCTTGTAAAGACCCAAGGTGCAGGTTCCACTGATGAGAAATATCTATTAGGGATCCATTATCATCAAAACGTTGGCAATTACCCTTTAATTCTGGACATTGATCATTCCAATTTGGATCCAAAAGGGCCAAGTTATTTGTTATGAGAGCATTTATTGAAATTGAAAGGAATGTTACAGTAATATATCAGGAAATGCTCTGGTCTGGTTTTACATGATGTCTTTTTCTGGAATTATGAAACCTGCAGGTTTCACAATTCGTGATTCTTCTTATTGAATGAGGCAGTTAATGATGAAAACAAAAAGGACATGCTGTGAGATTTAATCTTTAATTGGGGCTGTGCTATATGAGACTCAGAGAAGGAATTAATATATTACTTATCTATATTTTAGCCTCATTTGGCATATGCAAATCATAAACTGTGTCACTTTTGAGCACTGGCCCATTTTCTTGCATGTTCATTCACATGACCCACTAATTCTGTTCCTCTCAACGTCTGAGGGAAGATGACAGGCAGAGGTAGAGAGCGGTTCATTCTGGCATATCTAACAGTGGACTCTTTTTCCCTTCTGAGGTAACATGTCTCATGAGAAACATGGAGAAACATATTGTTCATAATGAAACGATTAGAAAGCTGTACCATCTGACTAAGATTGGTTCTTTGCACTTTTGTTTAGATCCTAGAAGAAAGCAAAAAAAACTGACCATTTGTGTGAGGCAATTATAACGCTTTGCTATAGATACTTTCATTTAACGATCAGAAGACTTTTCCATTGGATTTTTGGCTGCCAATGAATAACACCACCATCCCTAATTCCATGTCACTCTCTTGTATCTCATTGGATTTGTGCACAAAATTTCAGTTTTTTAATGGACTGCCAATGGGCTCGGAAAAAAAGCATCTCACTCCAGCCCTTATTTGCTGTCTACAATTTGAGTAAATACCATCTGTTGACTGGGAATCATAGGGTTTTTTTTCTAAAAAGGAGGGGGGAAAAGCTCAACTAATGTGAGCCTTTCTGCATTCTTAAGCATTTTCTATTTGTATAATGCACACCAAACCTTAATTAAAGTGCAGTAAGGGTATGTGCTGAGAAGCACTCAAATATGAAAAGCAGCACTGAATGGAATGGAGTGGATGACTCAATCTTCTGACAAGCTACTCAGGATAAAGGTTGAATTGCTTTCTGTGTTGGCATCACCCCTACTCTGCATTTCTGTATAATTGTGTGACCGCTTGAAAACAAAGCTGGGAATACAACGGTTAAACTAAGTCTTGTAAAATTTCTCCAGGACGTTCATTTTGTTTTAAGAAATCACATGTATTTTGTGGCGTTTTGATATTTGAGATACTTGGTAAAATTATTTATTTTATTTTTTCTTTGTGTGTAAAATGCATGCGTGTTTGTGCAGGAGTCTGGTTTAGTGACCCGATGACAGTGTGTGAATGTGTGTGCGTGTGTATGTGTCTGCGTGCATGCGTGCGTGCATGCGTACTTGCAGCAGGTCAATCCACTATCAGTGTGTCACAACAGGCTGTGAAGCGGTCCTCTTTTCAGCAGATTACATGGTTAGCAGTCATCAAAGGGTAGAGCTGCAGTATTTTTCCCTCTAATGGTTTTGCAGCTTTATGGCTAATGTGCTTCAGCAAATTGGTCATGGTGAAATGAATGATAATGCAAGGATCACAATTGTGTGTCTACATTTGTAGGTGTTATTAACATTTTGCTATTTTTGTCACGTTTTCTTTGCTGCTATTAGAGTTTAACTCTGCCCTGCTTTTTGTCCGCTCATAATCCATTGCAGAACAAGCTGGTTCTTTCAAAAAAAGTGAATTGAAATGCACAAACACATTTAAATCCAGAGTGCAGAATAAATCCTACGACATTATATGGTCTGACAATACAGTGTGCACCCTAAATAATGAAGAATAACATGGCATTAGGTAAAGATCCAGGGGGAGACAAGCTCCAATAAAACACAACATAATGATAATTTCCATTCCCTGGAGGGGGGCAGCCCTGTGAAAAAAAAAAGGTTGCTGCATTCATTGTCTGACAAGCTATTACAGGCAGTGCAGGCCTCTGAATACCAATGATCAGCGGGATGCCTGATAGAAATTTGCAAGTGGATAAAGATTATTTCTCATAATATCCCAGTCTTTATGTCTTCATTTCAAACACCTCCCAACCCAACCCCCCGCCCTGCACCCTCAAAACTTCTGCAGCCCATCATGCAAATGCCTATAAAGAATATCCCTGCTTTAAATATTAACTGATTAAATTGCGGATGGAGCTTCAAAGGTTCCGTCCTGCATATTTAAACAGTATATTTTCTCCTCTCTCCTGAAATGTAAGATTCAGTGGTTGGATCAGTTCTCAGGAAATTAGCTAGGAGTACATTTTTAGTCTTGGTTCTCCTTTTTTTCTGTGTCACACCTGTATGCGCTAGAAGGTAACTCTGGGCTATGCGGAAGTCTTCAAAGGTTCTGTACAAGAAAATGTTACCGCCGCTTATTTGGGGTTTTGCTATCATAGTAGAATTAGATTAGATTAGTAGATTAAGGGTATTAAATGATAGATTGATCAAATAAATTGCAGAATGTAATTTGTAGTATTTGTGTTGCTGCAGAAAGAACAAAATAAGTACTCGGTTTAAAGGAATGGGTTTCCATTTTGAGAAATACGCTTATTTGCTTTCTTGCCAAGAATTAGATAAGAAGACTGATACCATTGACATGTCTGTATGCTAGTAGTGAAGCTACCGACAGTAGTTGGCTAACCTGGTTAAGCACAAAGACTGAAAATTGTGGGGAAAAGCTAGCATGGTTCTGTTTTGAGGCAACAAAATCCACCTTCAAGCAACTTTGAAGCTCACAAATAACACTACCATTTGTTTTATCTGCATTATTTGATGGAGGGTTATGTGTTGGACTATTTCTTGAGTCTTCGCTAATTGGCTGGCAGCTAGTCCCCAAGCAAGAAACAGAAAGTGTTAAGAGGTGCTGGTAGGCAGGTTTTGTTACCTCTGGAATGAGCCAAGCTATCTGTTTTCCTCCTGTTGCTAAGCTAACTGGCTGCCTGCAGCAGCTTCATATTTCCAGTACAGACATGACATCTAACTCTCTGCAAGAAAGTGAATTAACAAATTCCCAAAATGTGAAACGGATCATGTTGCAGGATCCCTGCTTCTTATACAACTGCTACACAGTTTTTTCTCTGTTGTTGCACCCTGAAAAGGAGTTGCTGTTGTGAAAATGCAGGATACATGCAGGGCTACAAGTGGTTATACTTGCAAGTGTGGGTGCAAAATCACACGGTGGGGGGGAAAAGTCAACAATGTTGTGACATCTGTAGGTACATTGTGTACATTGTGTTGTGCAGAACAAACCATGCAGGATTGAGTTTATAGGAATGTAACTGTTGGAGTATAATGTCATCCTCCTGTGAATGGGTGATTTGAGCTGCAGTGTGTTCGGAGAACAGGTCAGGCTGTAAACTCCCATATGTTCTGTTTCTTTACTGTTAAATCCTCTTGGTTGCGGTGGGAGTCAAGAGTAAACACGTCCTCTTTGGCTGCTAAGACTTAGGATGAGTGATGGAGACACGGATAGATCACGATTGGTGGGTTAGTACTTAAGCAAGTGTACACCAAAGTTGGAATATGCAAAGAGTGAGTCCTGGTCGAGAGTAATCCTCCAACAAGGATTACCCGTGTCTTTCATGCTAGATTAAAGGGTCCCATGATACCCTGTCGGGCTGTCCAAATCAATGTGCTGGATGACAAATTATCAGCGTCATCACTTTTGGTATCCTTATAACCGTTTTTTGCCTCATAATGAGTGTGATTTGGCTGGCTTTTGTGCGTCCATTCTTCAATACCCCTGATTTGGGAAGGCTGACCAATTGCGAGCCAACTGGTCCCTCACTGTCTGTGTCTCATTGAGAGTTGCATTGAGATAATCGTCTTATCCACCAGGTGCTGCACACACACACACACACACACACACACACACACACACGCACACACACACACACACACACACACACACACACATGCACCCAGAGTCTGAAATAAGGAGATCTGAATAACTACCCACAGTAGTCAGCAGAAAGTGGAAAAAAAAGTATTTGGGTCACACGAAAATTGATTGTTGTGATGATTTAGGTTGCTGGTGGTGATAGCATCTGACTGAAAAACGCCTCTCCATCAATGAGCCTAGTCCTTTTATTCCACTCAAATTAGACCAAGCTTGTTGGATAAAACTGACAAAACTAGCAGGCACTGCAAACATTTTGCTAACAGACTAAAATATTCACAAGCTGCTATGTGGCTTATAGGGGCTTTCAGAGTATTATGATTCGCAGCAAGGAGGCTGAGACGACCATATTCTCATCACACTGTATTTGCGGAGGGCAATCTGTCATGATGAAAAGCCAAACGTGTACATTATGGTGTCTATTTACAACACGCAACCAGCTGCTTACATCTGCTCACAGTGGGGCACAATTGCCCCCAGAGGAGCAAAGAAAATAAATATTAGAGAATTTATACATGCATTCAGAGATCTTTTTTAAAGCGTGCATCGAGCTTTTAATAATGTTGTTCTGAGGATAATATCATTATGTATTGATTTATCATTTGTTTCATCCATGGCATTTGGGAAAAAAAAAATTGGGGTGTTTATACAGACGATTTGTTGCCACTAATTTGGCATGTTTCGTGATGAATACAAGGGCTTTTGGAAACAAAAGGAGGGGGTGTCGGTGGGCGTGGTGTGGTTGGGTAGGGAGTTCATCCACTCATTTTCTTGTGTTACAGCCTGTTCAGCACACTCTCTCTCCCTTTCTCTCTCTCTCTCTCTTCCTCTCTATCTCCCTTCCTCCTTTATTTTTGGAACCATCTCATTCTTGTGAGTCAGGCATGTCATGCTCACAAAGGCTCGGTCTAGCGAGCTCTCGCCTCCTCCTCCCCCCTGCCCGTGTCTCTGTCGTTTATGATATTAGAACAGAAGGGAGACCGAGCAGGAGGAAACACGACTCTTCATCTTTCTTTCTCAGGCAGAGAGGGAGAGGGGAGAAATAAGGCTTTGGGAATTCTTAATTCACCATATTTACATAGTTGACAGATAATGGATGGATGTGTGTATGATCGCTAGTGTAACAACTGGCTGAAAAAGAGTCTTGAGAAGGTGACAAGCGGCAATTTCAAACCTAAGACTGCAAATTTCAAAACTTACTGCATTTATGCCCCATTTGTGGAACAAAATCAATGTGATAATGCAACCACATTTTTGAATCCATCTTAATTTGTCGATTAGTGTTGATTGATGATATCTGACTTGAGTGATAGTCATGTCACCTGCACTTCTGTTGTCACACAAACACGCACACACTTTTAAACAACAGTGGCTCCAAAGGGAACAGGTAATTGCCATATTTGTAAGACAGTGTCATTTTTTAAAGTAGTTTTCTTGCTAATAAGGTAAATGGTAGATCATCTCTAGGACAATCTGCTAAATGAAGTTGCCTTGGAAACATCGAATTATACATCAAACGCATCATTCCGCTGGCTGAGTTTGACCTCTGAATACAGGATCAAATGGATAGTTGAGAAGCACATTTGTGCTTGTTTTGTGTTTCATATAAATTGCGCAAGAGTATATTTGACTCAGAGAATGTTTCTGTTATCTTTCCGTGTGTGTGGGAACAGGATGATTCATCCTTCTTTGTGTTAATTATAGAGATAACCTGCTGTAACCAATCAAACATTTTCTGCACTGCACAAAAAAAAATAAAAGGACTTTTGTTGTGTTGGGTAAGGATTTAATTTGGCTATAGGCAAGAGCCAAATGTTACTGTTATTTGAATGGGTTTATTTGCTGTTGCTGTGCTGTTGTATTTTTGTTTGCCTGTGCAAGTAATATTTTGATCAACAGTAGAGCTCAGGTGAGCATCCACTCCCCTTGGGACTTTATTTGAACTTTCTATGGATGCATATCTGCAGGCATCATCTCTAAATGTATCCTCTTTCTTTGAATCTGAGCTTCATCCTTTAGGCTGGGATTTTTTTTTTTTTTTCAAGTTGTAATGACAAACCTCTAACATGATGTTTTGGAACAAAATGGTCACAGTGAAAAAAGTAATTATCTACCTTCAGTGTCCAAGGGATTACATTTTCCTCTTGAAGAATTATATTTGCTGCATTGATAAATATTAGCTTTCTTCTCAGAGACTGATTCCACTGTTGGTATTTTCACAATTTAATAGGCTTACCATATTGTAGTTCTTACACAGTGCAGACTGTATAAATCAATGAATTGCAGCATGGTTTATCGTGTATTTATAGTTGATGTCATATACCCACATGTCTCATACATGGCACAATCTACAACCAAGCACCCCATGTTTATTGAGATGCGATGTACCTGCTTGCTATTTATTAAACAGTCCTTGGTGCATTTTGCATGGTGTTAGGAAAGCAGTGACATAGTCTTGAAATGGGACAAAAAGGCCCTGACAAAAGCAGCCCAGAAGCCATCATCATTAGTCACCAACAACAGCACATGGCCCCTCAAAGCGCAGTGCTGTGAAAGTTTACTTCTGAATCACTGCAGCCATTCGGTCCCTGTGGGCAAAATGCTTTTAGACACATCACACAATGCAACAGAAAGCCTGCAAGTAAATCACAGCACTATTGGATCTGCTTTGGGAGTTTACATGATATGTGTGTGAACAAGAATTCAGCATTGGTATGGATTGAATTACACCCTGCTTGTGTTTGCTGTACACACCTGAAATTGAATATAATGACAATGACAATATATAACAATGAATAGTTCTGTGTTTTGTATGTGATACGCAGATTGTTCTACTTATTATTTTACTTGTACATTGCTGTTTGTTTTGTTTAATGATGTAATTCTGTAATTGGATTGTTTTGTAAATGCGGCCCATAAAAACCTTAAGCGCAGTGGCTTAAGTTTTAAAATCCCAGCCACACGATGAAGGCAGGTATGAGCTGTCACATGTTTTGACCTGTGCTGCCCCAGGATGTACATCCATTTATCAACACGATTGTTCAGGCTTAGGTACATTGAACTGTAAATCACCTCCCTTGTGATTTGTTTTAGGCCAAGTCTATCATCCACTTAAGTTTAAATTATGTTTTGCTTCCCTGCTGAACCTTTTCTCCATCCATGTCCTTCATGGAAACACAAAAAAGGGGTCATTTTTGGTCTCAAGATGTAAGAATATAAACTGCACATTCCTGGGGTTTTTTTCATTAGAATTTGTTGTTTTGCATGCAGATTCAAAGCTGCATCAAACATTCTGGGAGACTAGTACACAGAAGAACCTTCATGTCATCTCTTCCTTACTGCGTCTTTAGTTTAAGATTAGTTCTTGGAAAATGTTACTTTACAGTGTTGCCCAAGGCTCAGGAGAGAAGCAGCTAAAAACAGCAAATGTTGAAAGTCCTCTCCAGCCAGGCGGCCTCTCTCCACAGTCTTCTAGTGACATTTATGCACTTCCTCTGATGTTTGCGAAATAACTCCTAAAAGGTTTTCCTTGCAAGGATTTTTCCCCTTCCATTCACAGCTTCCTGGTTACAACTTGAGTTAGCATAGCAATGACTTAACATAGTGGGAATGCATCTTTAAACATAAGATTACTGCTCTGCAATTATGCATTATATAACCTTTGTTACAGAGCCGTGCATGCATGGCTGGGTTCGGCAGAAATAAAAGCACATTATTGTGCTGTTTATGCAGTATTGAAACAACATGTTGGGATAGACTGTAGCCTCTTGACCTCAAATAATACACTTAAATGAGGAAATGTACTTGATCATTACATAAGTCTTGTGTAATCTTTTCATACAAGGAAGAACAAAATCAGTCATTAGCTTTTCAATATTTTTAAGTGCTCCAATCATCTACTGTAACAGGGGATTCAGTAAGGATTGTTAATATGTAACCTTGTCAACGTTATTTAATGAAATGATAAAATATACATTATGTATAACAATATCATATGACATTTACCATACAATAATAGTATTAATAATAATTTCATGGTATTCTTTTTTACCATTATCTGAAAACGTATCTTTTTAACAATGTCATTTGCCTTCTGCAATAAACTTTTATTGTGAAAATAAGCAGGAGGAATTGACATATCATAATAGTGAGCTGAGTTTTACAGAAGTATTGGATCATTTCACATGTGTTGTGTTATTTGTCTACAGTATCATAGTTATTTCACAACGTCTGATTTTTAAATTAATTTTGAATACTTGGGTTTCTGCTGTTGTTGACCATGGTTTGGCTTGTTCACTGGTATGCAAGATAAAGTATTTGGAAGTCACTAAAAGAGGAGACATAACTTACATGCTCCTTAAAACAAGTAAAAACTATGCAGAAATTAGTATAAATCAGTGCAAGTAAACTAAAAAAATACAGGTTTCTTTTTCAGACTAATACATACTGTCAGGGAGGATGGAGTGTGGGCAATGTAACTGTCAACCTCTCTAGATCCCTCCTTAGTTTAAACTGGTGCATTAACACCTTATGTCCATATGTTTTGCATGATGGATCACAGAATGTCATGTCATATTTTGGATCAAAGCAAAACGACAAGGTTGTCAATGTCTGGGGAACTTGTTAAAGCACACATTAACGCCACGCATTCTTCTCTTTATTTGTGCTCTTATATCGGTTAAACCATTAAGGTATTGTTTTTGCTGTCTGTACCTATGTTTTTAAACTATAGTAATTACAATGTCTCTTTTTCAATTCAAAGCCTGATGTAGAATGTGGTCACAACTGTTGGACTATGCAAAGGCACTTTGTCACTTCCCTCGCCAGTTAACTGAGCCATCTTCATGGGTGCAAAGCAGAGCTGCAGTCTCACTGCATCTCCAGGGTCAGGAGCTCTCTCTGGCTAAGTTAGAGCCGAAATTCACTCCAATTAGTTCAATGAATACTGGGTCACATCAGTGCTAGCAGCGTGCATAAAAGGGAACATAGCATTCATTTTGGTGAATGGACAGCGGAAGATTGAGCTTGATGTGGAGGGATAAAAGAACATAGTGATGCTTTCTCATTTAGTTTTTGACATCACATTTCCTCTACATCTGAGACTTTAGTTATTTGACATGTCGTGCTGTGTGCTGCTGTGGCAGAGCCTAATGATGGCAATGCTAGCCAGTCGGTTCATCTGTCTATCCAAGACTTTGGTCAAGGACTAGATGTTTCAACACAAAGTGGCGAGGCTGAATTGAAACTGAATTAGCTTTTGTTTGCTGTGGCAATAGCGCACATGTTGCTGCGCCATTAACACAAAACACTGCATGACAAAGTGTCAGCCAAATGAACATTGTTGCACAAAGTAGCTTTAAAATTAGCTCAGTAATCTGCTTCCCTCTAATTCTTTCATACAGTGGGGTGTAATGAGCATTGCAGCCTTTAAGGGTTGTTAGCAGGGCTTCACACTATTTCAGTCTTGTTTATCCTCCACAAAGTACAAAACCCCTGTATTCCAGTTATGTGTTAGGTAACAGCAGTATGTTATGATGAGTGGAAATTTGCGAAGCGAAGCAAAGGCGTCTGACGATGAAACTTGTATGTATGAGATTAGAGGGGAAACATTACACAAAATACTGGGGGGACTGTAGTGTTAATATAATCAGTTCCATCAGCAGCGTAGCTTGCTCTGCAGCTGAGGGCTGTGGTGTGTCACTGATATGATTACCTACTCATCCAGCACTCTGATCTCATTGTTACCTGACATGGAGGTGACTGGATAATACATTCATAATACTGTAGGAGTGTCCTGCAGATAAAGCTTCTGTGGTTGCAGTGAAAACATGTTGCATCAGAAATCAATTATGAAGCATAAAAAAAAAAATTGGATTTAGGTGCATTGTCTTTTGCATAGTTGTCACTGGACCTACAAAGACCAGGATATACAACAACTTTTTGACAGAGACATTGTTAGTTTGAATCCTCTGTAACATCTGGATGGCTGAAAAAGCTGATGTGTTCGACCCCATCACAACTAATATTCACATGAGCAACACACCAAGTTGTTTATGTACACAAGGGACCTGTTTAAGCACCAGACAGGGGTAGTGCTGGTTATGGCTCATGTTGTTGCTTAGCAACAATTGAAAATCAGTTTGAAGCCTGCCATCTTTTTGCTGAAATTTGAAATGTTGTTATCCACAAAGCAACACGCACTGTTGGAAATGCACAACAGCATGTCCTTGCCTAACAAATATGAGATAAAAATGTCAGCGTGGTATAAAGACAGAGTCCTCACTGATGGGTAACTTAATTGTCCCAGTGGTGTTGCATATTGGCTAATAAGAGCCAACCGCAGCGCAACTGGGAAGCTTCCGGATATAAATATGCATTAGCATGGCCTATGGCAGTGCTGAAATTAAGCATGTCCTTGGTAAATCAGCCTAAACAGAAGAAAAGAAAAGGAACACATACTGGAACAAAAACACTTGTCCCTTCACTGTGCTTGTGTATATTTGCAAACATTTCTGTATTCTTTTTCACGACAATTAGATGCAGAAAGACTTGAGTGAAAATTAAGGCTTTTTGAGGAAATTAGGGAAATGATAAACCCTGACCTAAATCGGACCAAGCTGAGTAGCTGCAGCCTGCACATTCCCAAGGGAGTTAAAGTCCACGAGTAAATGCCCAAGGGGAAGGGATTTGAGAAAATACTAACCATTCTCGCTAGTAAAAGAGGCAGCAACAGTGACAGGTTTTTCACAGCAAAATTGAATTTCTTTTTGCCAATGTTGTCACCGAACTGAAATCTTTCGGGAAAAGTTTCTGACAGCTAAACTGCTGTTTTAGCCAACAGGTCTTAGGACCTGTAGCTGCATTGCTTTGTCTAGACAGACAAGTGAAAAAAGGGTAATTGCAGAAGGCATTCTAGTTTAATTAAAGGAGTGCTAATGGATCCTTATAATGGTGATTTTGGGTAATAACTTTTAATTTTGTTTTCACTATCAGCTATAATTTAAACTGGACTAATTTGGCAGAGTTGCATTGGAAAGCTAGGTCCCAGTATCTAAATAATGCAAGAGTAGAAAAGTGCATAGCATTAGTTTTTCCCCAGCCATTCTCATTTACTGGGCTTTTAAGAACCTAGAGATAGAAAGCTACACAGTTTTGTGGCTTTCAGTACATATTGTATAGTGTAGATAGATAATGAGCCCTGGGCTAAATGGGGGGGATATCCCCTTTGTGGTTTAGACTTGCATTGTTTCTACTTGGTATTTCTCTGGGAACCTTGACGGGGTTCAATGAGGCATCAGTACTGTCAGTTCAGTGCATGCTTTCTGATTGTGAGCTATCTGTCCTTACTCGAACCCAGTGAGCAAACAGAAAAAATAAGCTCATGCGTAATTGAGTCATCTGGATTGAAATGACAACTACCAATTCAGTTGGGGTAATATCCGCCAAGCTAATGCGAAAGCGATCACAGAGCGTGGACAAAAGGAAATGTCATGTTGGCTTACGGAGTGATAGTTTGTGACAATTTAGTCATGGGAAAGGGTAATTAAAGCAAGTGTTTGTTGAAAGGTGTTTAAGGAAATACTGTATGTGAATCTCAAAAGCCTCAGGGATGGCATTCTATTTCTTTGCAGCTTGGGTTTTTATCAGTAGAGCAGGGTGGATACTCAAACAGGCAGTGGCTGATAATGCGCATTGGCACATTGGCACACAATAGGTTTGAAAATGAAACTGTCAGGCTGAGGTAGTGTGTTGATCAGTGGGTGAGAGCTTGAGTATTTCTGACTAGACTCATCTGGTTTCTCTCCCTCTCCATCTTTCTCTCTGCCACCCTACCCCACCCTACCCCCCTCAGACAGACATATTCTCATCTGCAGTCTGACTGCATTGTGTTGTGCAAGCTATAAGCTGAGGCTGCCTTAGTGTCTCCATGGACTTTTCTTTTTCGACTTGGCCACTCTTTCTCTTTTCTTGCTGTCCAGAGACAGGCATGTACTTTATTTGCACAAAGCAATCTTCAGACCTCCATGATTTATCAATGTTTGTTTGTGTTTGATGATAAGTCTAGATTCTTCTGATCATGCTGCATTTTTGTACATGTCACTGGTCTCATATCAATGGGCTTGTCTATAGGCTACTGTTCGTTTCAACTTTTGGTGTTTAGTTATTTAGCTCCACAAGTGACCCTTTGCTAAACCTCATCCCCTTAATTACTGTTGCAACAGTACACCTCTCATGCATCACAAATAGGGCTGTAGCGAAAACCGAAATCGTGACACTCAGCTCCACCTCTAGCAAATGGTCCATTCTGAAAGAGAGGCTAGGCAATGGACATAAAAGTATTTCAGACAATGTATTCACATTCAAAGAGAAAAAAAAAATCAACTTAAAAACCTGAAGCATGCTTTCAGGAAATATGGGCACAATTTTGATGTAACATTTCAGTTAATACTCTGCTTCCAGATTTAAAAATGGAATCTATCCTGCACCCAGATATGTGATGGTATAAAACTCTTCCCCACAGCATATAGTACCGTTCTGGTAGAGTTGCAGGCTCCAAAAAAAAACTTCCCTTGGCCTTTTCAAACGAACTGTGCCTTTAAAGAGACTTGTAAGGCTGCCTCCACAGCTGTGTGATCCTGATCCGATCCATCAAGAGGAAGCTATTTGATTGTGGAGCGGGCTCCATCCATTCCCACCCTGACCACAGACATGCAGGTTACAGTGTCCCTGTCTGCCTTATCGCCTGGTGCACCGGCTCGACTTCAGACCCGCGAGCTCCAGCCCGGCCCCTGCTCAAGATAAAGCCTAAAATAAACCACTCACGCTGACAGCAAGGCAACGCTAGATAAGACTGTTGTGTCCACAGCTTTGAGCTAGCAATGGATAGGAGAGGGAGGGAAGGGAGGAAAAGGATGATGTGCAGGAGGGAGACAGTAAGCAAAATAGTGAGGTGTGTGCATGGCGTTGACAGGGTTTTGTTGCGAGTGCTCACCCTTTGACCCTCTTATTTGACCAAAGATAAGAGAGGTCTTAGTCATAGAAATGCACAAATCTGTTTTTCCCCTCTCTTTTCTCACAGTTGAGGCCATTGATTGTGCTTATTGACCCATGTAGCCGCTGCCAATTTGGTCATCATGGCCATGTAGCGATAAGAAAATTACTTCGGACCATGTGCACACCTATGTGTGTGTGTGTGTGCTCGTGCAGGCATGTGTGCATGTCTTTTAATGTTTTTGCCTGCATGCCAATAGCTTATTATTAAGCCTCTGCCAGATGCCAAACTGCAAAAGTGCATCTAAAAAGGTTTTCCTCCGTTGGCATGCAGAAGCCAATCAATAGCTGTGTGTCTCAGTAAATTAGATCATGTAGACAAGAGGCAGTCGTCAGCAGAGCCATCCCAAAGTAACCCTTTGCCTGGTTAGTTCATTCTCCATTAGACGCAGCCCGGAGTAATTGAATTGGCCTGTACAATCTCAGGGCTTGGCCTTCGCTTTTTCGCCTTTGACAGCACATATTCATGGCTTTATTCACCAGCCAAGGGCCAATGTTAAAGTATTTTTACGTGTCTAGAGATAGTGTAGTGGCAAATGAAACCACATGTACCCTAACTTCTTGTGAGAAAGCTGCACACTGTTTCCTCAAGATATACCATGGGGAGGGCCATAAATTAGATGCTGCAAGAAAACCAGACCATGTTAGAACCTTAGCCCATCCCAAAAGTACTTTTATTCATGCATGTACCACTTTTGTGTTAAATTGTATGACAAAAATATAACAGACCTTGAGCTCGAGCTTGACATATCTGTCTTCTCTTGTTATCTGGGGGTAAATAAGTAATTGTGGCAATGATGAGATGCAAGCTAATTATCCGCTCTAAGCCAATTAATGACAAAGGCAAACTTTGGTATAGAAAGAGCCCTATAGACAGGGAGAGAGGGGCAAAGAAGCACTCCCTCATATATAAAACTTGCACATCCAGATTTTTGTTCAAGAAATGCTGATGAAGAGTTTTGGGACCTCTCAGTTTACATAGTTATACGCTAGTTTTAAGCATTCAAAGCATAGAGGCGAATTAGGACACCATTAATATACCCCTGTCTGCCACCCTTCCCCTCCAGCCTCATTATTCCATAAGTTCTGCATCTATTGCTGGCAGGCCAAAATGCCATTTATCTTTCTTTTTTGTATCCATTACTGTGGTTACTCTACTGTAGTGCTTAAATTTACATAATTACAGAAATACAGGACATCCACAGGCTTGAATCATCCAGCTCCCATTGTCCTACCATTGAACACTAAAACCTGCATCACTACATAACGATATATCCGCCATCCAGTAGGTTTACATTCTGTCCTTGCATGTTTTATCTTGCTTTTCAGAGCTTGGAACACAGTTAAGTAAATTTTCACTTCACACCTGGCCCAGTGTAATAATAGTAACACTAACAACCTGCAGTCATGATGAGACCATGCAATGTTTATTCCCCCACCCCCTGCACTCTGTACAGTTGCACTGAGGTAAGGTTGAAGCTAGCTCAGATGGAAAACAAGCAAGTGTTTCGTTAAGAGAAAGCCTGATGAAGTATTTAGGCCGTTAGTGAATGGGGTTTTCATAGCACGCAAGCTGCATTACAACTTTGTATTTCTAACCATCCATTTCCATCTTCGGTTTCCTTAGATTGCTCAAAGCCCAATTCTTTTACAACAACATTTTCAAAAATATGAAGAGTTGTTGAAACCCAAAACACACGGATCAGGTGGCCTGTTGTTTGCTGTTATCGCAAAGTGGACATTTCCTTCAAAATAATTGCTCCATCACACAGCTCCAAAACGGGAACAACAAAAACTGCTGTCTTGACATGCAAACATGGGGAAAGTATGAGCCAAGTATTTTTTTCTTCTGCAACTGTGAGTGTCTTTCTGCGACAAAAACATCCAGTGGTGCATGTGGCCACAATCCCATGTGACATGGCCAGTCAAGGGGAAGGGATTTGAAAAAAAGACAGAGGACGGCAACTCTGAGAGCAAGGGGGAGGGACAGACCCTGTTCTTGTCTTGCATAAAGGCGCTACGGATTCAAACCTATTTATATCTCCCTTTAAAAGGCCCCTGAAAAGATGGGCAGGGGACCCTATCCACCATTACTTCATAAAATTAATTTAATTCATTCCCTTCATTTGATCCACTTTGTTCAGTGGCAAGCTATACTACTTTAACTTGCACCACAAGGGAACACAGCTAATACTGGAGCTTCTCTCTGTCAGAGCAGCTGCGTGGGTGTTTGGTTTATTACGTCTGGGAAAGTGGTTCAGTGTGTTCAGACAGCAAAGTGTTGATGATGAAAGCATGGTATTTTGAGGCAAATATAAGCACATACAGAACAATTTACAATCCTTTCTAATATATCCATAGAGACCAACTGTCATATACAGGGGACATGCTGGATGCCATAATTGTCATTGAAAATGACCCCAAATCCTAGTAAATCCAAATCCAAATCCCTAGTAGTAAAAAAAACAAGAAGAATTAGAAATCATGATCATAATTTAAACCAAAGGATTTTAGTTTAATATTGCTCTATTTCTTTGCCATTCTCTTTAATTCCAGTATTTTTTCCTGTGTTCCAGAATCTACCAATCCATATTTCTTTCCTTCTCACCCCCCATCTTCCTGCCCTCCCTACATTGGTCTCTCTTCCTGTCATCCTTTATATTCTAGCCGCTCTTTTGTTTATCCCTCCATCTCTCCCTGTCCCTCTCTTCCTCCATTTCTCTTTGATAATGGCGGCCCTAGCGAGGGAATCTGCCGCCATCCATTTCAAGCAGCAGGTAATGGATTGAGTGCGGGACCTGATCTGGCTATGGATGAGCCAGCCTGTAGGTGTCTGAGTGGGCGTTCAAATGGATTTGGAGAAGCTCGCCTAGAATAACACACTTTGTCACCGCAGGCTTTGTCTTCACAGATCTTCCATGTTCACAGTGCCATCCCCCACCCAATGCACCCCACCCCATCCCTCCTTTCAAAGACAGAAACTCTTTTAAAAACAAGACAGCAGTGTGCCAACATCTCACTGTCTGGCTGGGTTAAGGGACATTATGATACTGTCAGGATGCTTCTCCTTAGCACTCCTTACTCCCACCAATGCACAAGCACACTGCTCTACTTTTTACTTTAATCTCTGTTTTTCACAAAGAGAAAAAGAAACAGACAAAGAGGATTGTAGAACTGACGCCAATTTTACGCCACAGAACTAATGCTGAAAATCATAAATTGTCCAAACAAGAATGTTCTCAGTGGTGATTCTGGCAGCTAATAGATACTGTGCTCCGAGCGGCTGTGTGCCTCCACTGAGGAGAAGAGTAAATGACTCCAAAAACCACAGGGATGTTGCAATCTCCACAGAGTCCTTGCAGATACCTGGAAACCAATATAAACTAACATCTGGCAATGAGTTATGGATGAAGATTAAATGCATGTACTTGGCCTGTCTCTCTACCAGGGATGTTATTTACAGTCTCGAAGAAATGTGCATTTGTTAAATGACAAGTGTGGTATTGTATGCGATGATATACAGTTATGGATTTTTCCAAAGCCATAAAATACATACATTGAGATGACATGGAATATTTCTATTCATATCGTATCTACATATTCTTATTATGGCCTATCTCTTTCTTTTAATATAATTGTATAGGTTTGTTAACTATGCGACATGAGCACTGTTGGAATAATCTTTGTTGCCAGAAATATATGGCCAAGTGCCAGTCAGGGAAATATGTTTGTGGGTTCCTGTGTAGATATGTATAAAAGTTAAAGATAAAGGTATTTTACTGTCACGTACACATACATGTAGCAAAATTCATTCTCTGCATTTAACCAATCCCTCAAGGGAGCAGTGGGCAGCCATTTACAGTGCCCAGGGACCAACTCCAGATCTGAACCAGGGCCTTGATCAAGGGCACTGACTGGAGAACCTGGTACATGTTTTTTGATGGTGGGGGCAAAACCGGAGCACCCGGAGGATACCCACACAAACACGGGGAGAACATGCAAACTCCACACAGAAAGGCTCAGAACGACCTGGATTTAAACCCTGAACCTTCTTGCTGTGAGGCCACAGTGCTAACCATTGGGCCACCATCCTAATAATATTACAAAATATTATTAGCCTAGGAGTGTGCATGCTGGCAATTATCCCAAGGTGCATGTGTGTATGTGTGTGTGTGTGTGTGTGTGTGTGTGTGTGTGTGCATGTGACTCTGCCTGGAGGCAGCAGCCACCCCATTGTGGAGGTTGAACACGAGGCCAGACACCTGTTTTTCCCAAAATGAATTATGAAACGAAGCCAAGAGCGTGTTATTCTCCACACAACTGACAACAGAGACCAAGACAGAATGAGGCTGGCAATACGGAAAGCGCTCAACAAGAACATATCAGAGTAAGAAAGCATGAAGGTTATGAGTCCTTTAGTTTACTTTAATAGACTCTCTTATAATGGAGAATGGAATTCTAATAAGCTTTTGTATTGCATGCTTGTGGCTGATCCAACTCAATTAAAATAGCTGGAGAGCCATTCAAGTATTATGAAATATTCATAGTTTATGGCCAGTTATGTTTAGACAAATCATGGAGTAATCACTTTATTGAAGATGGAGCTGTTGTTTTAATATATTATGAGTTATATATGCTTTGCACCACGTCAGCTGTTTTAACCTTTTCAAAGCCACCACCTTTAACAAGAATACACATCCACTTCAGCATCACTGGATTTTCAGAACTGATATTCCTCTGTTGGAAATAACAACATCCCAACCACAGCAAATTGGCTCTAACAGATTGACTACTCATCGTTTTCTCAAAAAAGTACATTTATTTGGCATTATCTATTTATACCTGCACTCGTCTATTTATGTTCCTGTTCCTAATAATATGTTCCTAATAATATGTTCCCAATCTGTTGTGTGTATATATATATATATATATATATATATATATATATATATATATATATATATCCTGCCTTGTTAATTTGTACAGACGCCTCACGTTGTCAGGCTGCAACTCCTAATGTAAAATTGCTCCTGAAATAAACAGGAAAGAGAGAGAGAGAGAGAGAGAGAGAGAGAGAGAGAGAGAGAGAGAGAGAGAGAGAGAGAGAGAGAGAGAGAGAGAGAGCATTTGGCTTTTACTGCAGTGTGTGGGCAGCTGTCGACTGCACTCATGCACTAACCTGTGCCCGGCGATGTCACACACGCCACCTAACCGTTGTGTTAATCTCCAAGATGCCACTCTGATTTGCATGCGCTCTGTGCCATAGAAAGCATTTAGTCTTAGATTTAGATCTTATATGTTTTTTTCTCAGGATCTGTAAAATGCTCTGCAAATGTGCTGAGTTAATCTCATTATTTATCATTTATTTCTCAATATGAATGAATATGGTGAGTCTGGAAAAATCTGCTGATTTGCAAGGGAATCTGTTTAAATCATTCCATGCTCAGCACGTGGTTAAATTATTTAAGAAACACACACTTGATGGTATATTACATACAGTAGACTCAAAGTTGAGCGTATGTAGCTCGCTTCCCCGCTGGACGAACAAAACATTTTCTTTAACCCTCAGGGACAAACGGGACAAGATTTCTGAACACATAAGGTAGGTTGGCACAAATGCAGACGGACAGCACAAACCCGTATGAGGGTATATACAGTATGTACTAGGGGTGTACGATTCACAAAATGTCACGATTCGATTTGATTACGAATTTTAAGATCACGATTCAATATAGATTTTTTATTCAAAAACGATTCTCGATTAAAAAAAAAACAATTCACAGCATGTAAATGTAGTTACTTTTTCCATGTGTGTATGTTAGTATATACACAGTATATATTCATATCTATATTATTGATGTGGATTTGTTTATTTGTTATTTTAACATCCTGTTATGATATATGTGTATGTATCAATAAAGTGTCTATCTATCTGTCTATCTATCTATCTATCTATCTATCTATCTATCTATCTATCTATCTATCTATCTATCTATCTATCTATCTATCCATCTATCTATCTATCTATCTATCATGTGATTGCAGTAGACATACAATAAAAACATTTTTTATTTATTATTATTAAAGTATGAATCGATTTATGGAATTCTATGAATCGATTTTGAATTGGTAGAGCTTGAATCGCAATTCAAATACGAATCGATTTTTTTTGCACACCCCTAGTATGTACACATACACAAATAAGTAAAAAATGCAGCAGTAAGCTGGCAAATTTGATGACTTAAAAACATTCCAACTGACTCATTTTAAAACACGGCCCCTTGTAAAAGGAAATGTGAATAAGAGAAGAACGTTCCTAAAAGAAATTGCTTGTGTTTTTGTTTTGGGAAAGGCTTCAAAAACAAAAACATTATATGGATTATTGAGGATATCCAAAGCTTGAGAAACCTGTGCCTAAGTATCTCACAATAAGCTAAGATATGATGGGTCAATCACAGTTGGGTGTGGGCATTTACCGTGTACTCAGATTTTTAGAAACAAGTTTTTTAGATACGAATATATGTATTAGCCTACAAAATGAGGAGGAATGAGAAATTTAAGACGTTTGTGTTTTTGCAGTGTGGTTTTATTAGAAAGGTGCTTTAAGCTCACAAAGTGCTTCACATCACAAATGGATCCCAGAGGATGTGAGCTTGAAGTGATTTCCCTTTGCAGGCATCCTGGCTGCCTTATAGAAAGTGTTACATGGCGTGAATGTTAAGCTGCATCATCATGAGAATGTCTGTGGTAATGGGGACAAGGATGGATACAGCTTGTGGTAACAGAATGAGATGTAGAAACTTTGCTGAGTAGCCTTGTAGTCAATTTACAGCTAAGAAATAGGATTGTGAGTTGAAAGAACAATGACAATCCAGTAAGTCTACGTGTTAGGAGTCATAAACAATACCACACAAGAAACTGGAATACATCAGTGGATTTTATCTTGAAAAAGCACAGTCTGACAGCGCCTGACGTAACGTCTCAAGTGTTCAGGAGAATTCTTTTTTCTAGAGACATTTATTCCATCCAGTTTATTGGCATGTCAGGTTCTGAGGCAGGTTAGCGTTGTTCCTCTAAATATCATAATTCACAACTGGAGGTCACAGGTTCTGCACTGTCTACTCACAGCACATCAAAAGGAGAGATGGCAGCTCAAAATACCATTAGTATTTCATCAGTAAGTCTTTTATACACACGGGAATGTCAATTCCCATAGCATGTCATGGGCAGCCGGAGGGTGGCGGGGCGTCTGTCTGTCTCCCTGCGTATTTGTCTAAAGACAGGAAGTGGTTGACATACTCAGGAGGTGTGATTTTCCTACCCGTGATTAATTTAGCCTTTCCAGTTGCGGCAGCCTGCCATGAACATTTCCTGGGCTCAATTTTACTCTGATCAACACATTCACAGTGAATGCCATCTGGTGATTTGATTCTGACAAATTACCCAAGTGTTGTGCTTGATAACGCCTCAAAACCAGCGTGTTTATTTTCCTCTGTGTAAATTGGGGGAAAATATTGACCTGGCTTGCTGCTGAGCTGAAGGTAAAGTGAAACCGGACAAGCAGCATTGCTAAATAAGTTTGTCATTCCGGGTTCATTTTCTCCTGGAGGGAATTGTATTTGATTTGTGTTGCTAATGGTGCTGAAATTTCATCAGCTTTGTGGCTCACCTGAAGGTTTCCCTACCACATGGAGCAGAGCTGTGTGATGAGGAGGGGTGCTGAGCTTAAGTCAGGCAAAGCCTCTACTTAACTGTTCAGCCTCCTTCCTTCCTCCCTTCTCATGTTGTGTTCTTTTGAAAATCCAAATCTTAGAAGTCTTTGCTTCACAGAAAAACAGCTCAGAGGAAACATGCAAACATGCGTGGGCAAGACTGTTAGGATGTGCTCATATAGTACACAAAATGTGTGTACACAGATGCACACCAGAGTAAATTGGCAGTGTTTTGCTTTCCAGGCCAAATGAAAATATATACTGAGAGCATTTGTACTGTAATTGTAATACCTGCGGGGAGTTAAATTGCAATATCTTTTGCTGTAATAATAAAAACTTTGTGTGTGTGTGTGTGTGTATGTGTGAATGTGGCTGTTGTGTTAATTGTTCCACCATCCCACACTGCACACACACACACACACACACACACACACACACACACACACACACACACACTTACACACACTAGACAGGCCACGCATGGCTGGCTTCCTGCCTCTCATTTATGGGCAAAAACCTATGTTTAATTTTCATTCTCCTGCCGCATTGGCTGCCCTGTAAATTATTAATGTCCATCAGCGGCGGCGGTAGTTCATTGTAGGCGATGTAAAGGGAGTCTGGGGGAGAAAATGAAAGATATTTGGTATGAGGGGAAGGAGGTAGTCATCTGTGCTGTTTGTCATGCATGATAAACTGACACAGGGGACAGAAGAGGGGAACGTCTGCTTATTTCAGCACAGAGATAGCAGCAGAGGGGACAGAGTGACACAGGGAGGAAGACGAGAAAGGTGTAATGCTTGAGGAAAACCCAAGAGGTAATCAAACAGGGAGAAGATTCCGACCTCCGTGTTATTAACGCCATACTCTGCTTCAGGTAGCCTCTTGCAGGTCAGGGAGCATTGCACACTGACAGAACATCCCCCCCATACACACATGCTCCCTCTCGTGCCTCCACCACCTCTCCAAAGGCTCACGCACGGAAGGAATCAACCATTTTATTTAGCTGAGACCAGTATTTTGTTTGTTTACTAGAAGCAACACTGGCCTTGGAAAGCAGCCAGAATACTGTAGCATGACCCCCTCTGCCTCAATCTCTCTTGCTGTCCCTCCATGCCTCTCCTCTTATTCATCCACTTTGCACTCTCCGTCAACACCCTTCTCTCATTTCTGTCTCTTTCTCTCCATTTCTTCACTTATATCCCTTTTTCCTGTAGTGAGCACAACTGCAGCGCGCAGGAGGAGGGGGTGAGATTTATTGTGACACTGTTTGGATATGTTGAGAAAAAAAAAGTAAAATGAAGACTTGTCTTTTCTTCTTTCCTTAAGCACGTACAGGCGATAAAGTGGCAGAAACTAAACAGGGTTGTCGTTGTTTTGGTAACAATAATAACCTACACGTTTCGTCTATTCCACAATTGTCTGTTTTGAAAAACTTCAATGCAAAAGGCAATCAAAAATAAAAAAATGTCTCTACTGAGCTGCAAATGTTTTGCTGTCCTTGTTTATCCCATTTAAAAAACAAACAAAAAAAACATTTTTTTAATTCATCACCTTGGCAACAAAGTGATTGTGATGAAAGAGTGGGAGTTGTAATTTGGAGTGCTTGGTGTAAAAGCTCAACATTAGAAAAGAGTGTAAATGTGTAACTGACCTATATTCTCAGCCCCCATATAGAAACCCATCCCATGAACCAGATCAGCCCATCCATCTGCTGTAAGTCCTTCTCCCCAGAGCCAAGTGGGAGATAACGCTGCGCTGTTTCTATGCTGTGACAGGTGGAGACCAACTGTAACTTAAATCACGGATAAATTGTCACAAAGTGGTTCTTTGTGGCTACCCACATCTCCCTCAGGTACTGTATCATGTGTATACATGTCCCTATGTGTGTGGGTCTGTGTGCTTTTTCGTGTGTGGGGTTTGTTTTTCTGATGCATAAATCATCAACATAACTACATTCAGGACATTGGTTTTGAACAATGTCAGTTCCCATTATTGTAACCACTGTGATTCACCATGAGATCTAGGGAAAATCTGCAAACAGTCACACCAACAGCCAGGTAAAGAAACATCAAAATAGGTAGGAATTAACTTCAAATGTTCAACTTCATAACCTCAAAGATTCTTTAGAATACCTCAAGGCAATGGTTTATTTGTTGAAAACACATTTGCTTTTCCTACAGCATAGTTTCCCAAACCAGAAGAGGTACTTACGAATAATGAAAGCAAGAAATACTCCAACATGGGATGTATTTGACCATTGCATTTTTTCTTCTTTTACTTGGAGATGTAGCCTACTTATGCTTTTTGGAAAAGGCCTTTACTGCAGTGTTCCACATTACTCATCTAAACAAATCCAATGCAGCTTTAAAATATGCCATGGTTAACTATAAAAGACAGCTGCAGCTGAAGTGCACATTTTTTACTTATATGCAGTTACATCTTGTTTCATAAAATAGCTAAATTACAACACATATGCCCACAGTAATCATTGTTAAATGAAGAGAAGAAGATAAAACTGAATTCCCTCTCCTTAGGTCATCTGTATTTTGGTAGGGAGAGTTTACATTCTGAATAAAGTACTAGAGGGTTAGGAATAGCTAGTAACTCAAGAAGCTGAATAAATCAGAGAAGATGTAGTCAGGGCACAGTAGCCGGTGAGCAAATGTGATAAAACAGCTGCTTTTCTGGAGAATTGACACGTGTCTAGATGCCGCCATTGTTTAACGGAGAAGATAACAGCTGTGGATGTTTTGACTCACATCACATGCTTGGGCTACGCTGCTTTGAGAAGCAAACTGCTCACGTCCCATGGAAAATTAGAATGATTACAAACTAGGCTTTGCCATGCACCATTTTTAATTGTTCGCTGCTGTAGCTGGGGCAAACAAAGCTAGTTTTGCTCGAGAAGCTAACATTCTGTAGCTCAGTTAAACAACATTAAAACAACAGCAATCGAATGTGTAATCAAACAGCAATGAGTCTGATTTGCCCAGGTGGAGAAGGGTTCCCCCCCTCCCCCCAAAGAAAAAGCTTGTCAGTTCCATATAAGGCCCTGTTGACACGTACTCGGTTATTTGGAAAATCTGAGACATTTCCCTTTGTTCACAAATGGAGAATTTACCTCTGAAATTGAGCTGTGCACAATGTTATTTTTGAAAACTGAGGGGTTGAAATATCTGTTTATGATAATAGCCATATGAAAACGTAGCCTAAATCACACAGGGGCCATATTTTTCATTCATTGCGGCAAATTTCACCAAAAGATGACAAGTTTGCAGCTATGATTAGTGTCTCCATAGAAAATGCAATGTAATGCAATCTAGTTGGTATATGGAATATTTTATGGAGCTTCTAAGGAAGTAACATTACACTAAAGAGTTAATCTATCATTTTGCCTCCTTTAAGAGATGTTAATACATTAACAAATATATTTCCAATTTATTTAAATTATTTATTAATCATTTCCAAGGCTTTTTGCGGAGATCTTTAAGACAAGATGTAAATATGCGCCATCGCCAAAGTGTGACACAAGGTCATATACCGGTACTTTAAATGCACTCCGGCTCTTACAGTATGTCTTTATACTGAACCCACAATGGACTCGGTGTTAAAGCCCCGTCAAACAGGATCCTCCACATTTCACAATTTTTTTTTTTTGTCAAATGGCAAACCTACTTAAATTGTTCTACAAAATGAACTTCTTGCAATGGAACCTCATTTGCATTTGATTCGGAACATCAGCAGACAACACAGTATCCTCAGGCTCATCAGGACAATCTGCCACTGCTGTTCCCTGACGACATTGAATCACAATGGGGAATGTTTGCAACAGCAAGACTCTCTGTTTGCACACAAGGTTGAAAATACCTGTATCACATAAACATAAAAGCTCATGTGCAAACAAATACACACACGTCACCAAAACAGTTACTGCTCTGGAATCAGTAAAATCACAAGAGATGCTTTCCCCTCAGTAAGGCAAAAGTCAATGATACTTCTGCTTGGAAAAACAAATCAAGTCTACCCCAGTTCATGCAAATGGAAATGTGAAATTTTAAGCCAATATGAATACTTGGAATTGATTGTGGTGGTAAATATTGATGAAAAAGGACAAGTTTGTGAACAGGCAACACCGATTTTGATAATGAACAACTAAACACGTTACACACTGGACCATTAAGCATTTTGCTTTCTACATGCAAATTGAACAGTTGTTTGGAAGAAATGAAGGATGAGAATGTGATTTCTTTTCCAATGTCCGGCAGGATCTTTTGTGTTTTTTAACAGCACACATAACACAGTGTCAGTCCCACATGTTACTCACAGAGAATCGTTGGAAAGGAAGCCAGCAAAGAGATTTGTAACCATTTCCATCCTGTGCCCTACTATCACCATTACTGATACAGAACATTTTCTGAACAGTTGGTAATTGAGTTTGGTGGACTCATGCCCTCCAGTGTGCGGTCTCAATTGATGCTGTCCAAAACCATTATTCAGATTTTTTCTGGAAATGAACCATCTATGAACTATATTGCCGAGGGATAACAAAAAAAAAATGGATTCAAAGCTTTTAAGGAAAGTCATTCCTCCCTCTCCTTCCTTTCTCTTCCTTTTTTGGTTTCTCTTCAGAGAAAAGGGGCTGCACACTTTGGAGTATGGCGGTGGTACAATGCTGCAAAAAAGACAACAGAATTTCCACACTGTCACTTTAACCCAAATGTTTTTTTTTGTTCTGCTGAACTTTGACTGCGTGGGCTGTTATTTCTTCTCCCTCAACCCGGGGGCACTGGCCGGCACTAAAGCAAATAGAAAGTCTAAAACTAGATGTGACTGAGTTGTCATAGCAGTAGCACTGCAGGCATGGAAGAAGATGAATACATACATAGTTCAAAGAACATTGTTCTTACCTTCAGACAAAGAGCAATAAAGAGCAAATTCTCTGATTCTTTACAATTCTCATTCTCTATATGTTAACAACTACAGTTTAATGCTGTAACGTCACTGATCAGACTGATCAGCTTCACTTAACCCTTGTGTTGTCTTCCCGGTCGGCCGTGCAACTTTTAGTTTTTTTGCGTAAAAATGTTAACGTTTTGGTCGCCTTATTTAACAATTTTGTTGCTTTTCCCGATGTTTTCTTCTCCACTTTTTTTTGCCGTTCTTGCCACTTTTTCTGACATTTTTGAAGCTTTTCCCGACATAGTTGTCACTTTTTTCAACGTTCTTTTATCATTTTCTTTTTAAAATGCTATGCAATTGAATGAAACAAACAAATTTAATGAAAGTGGTGAACTTGTCATTTATATTACTTGTGAAGAGTGTTGTATAGAACCATCCACATTATTGTTTTTTGACAATTTGGTTGGAGGAAACCCAAATTTCAGACATAGAAACTTGTTGAAAGAGGGTCAAATTTGACCCGAGGAACAACAGGAGGGTTAAAGGTGGAGTTCAACATTTTGAGAAATATGCTTCTTCACTTTTTTTGCAGCGAGTAAGATGAGAAAATCGAGACCACTCATGACTGTATTTGCTTAAATCAGCTGGTTAGCTTAGCATAAAACTATCTGATCCCGGGACCCATTAAGTGACTACATATACATGGGGTCTAACTCTCACCAAAAAAAGAGTTTAAGGGAATTTAAAACAAATGTTGAACTATGTACTTTTGCGTTTGAGGCTCATTGGGGTGGAATGGTGGATTTACAGTGTGAAAAGAAATGGACATTTTAATCAAGGATACACGCACAATATTACATAATGTGTTTCATTTTTCTCTACAACTATGAGAAACAAGACTTGACATAACCATATTATGATGGAGAAAAAACACACAGAGAGCAGAAATTGCTGCAACTGCTATGTCCGGGCTTTTTCAGCTAGCTCCGAAGTCTTCAGTCTAAACATGCTTATCGCAATAAACAGACAGAAAACACTGTGACAAATGCTTTTGTCTCAACCCACGTCCAACACTTCTACCAATCTCTCTCTTTCTCTCTCCTACCATCCTAACAACCCCCCTCCCCTTCCCCCTCCCCCCCTTTGAATTCACTTCTATTATCACGGGCAATTTCAGAACAAACAGACGGGTATCCACCAATTAGTGCTGCCAGCCTGCGCCCTCTGTGAACCTTTCTGTTTGCTAGAAAATACATCAGCTTTAACGATGTGGCGAGAAAGGGCTGCCTTACTGCAGCCGCATTCACAGCAAAAAAAAAAAAAACACAGTTCAGAATGTTAGCGAGATAGCGGTCACCTGGGAAATCTTCCAGTCATATGGCCCACATTGTTCCTGAAGCTAAACGAGAGCTTCGCAGCCATAATGGGAGGATTTCAGGCTGTCAGAGCTAAGTGGTCTGGATTGCGCATTCGCCGAGTCGTTTGTTAGTTTGCCTGCTACAGTCCAGCTGCATCACTGCAGAGTGCTTGCCACAAGACCAACTTAATGCAGCCTTCTGCCGTCTGAATCATGGAGTAGATCTTTTCTAACATTATATTTTCCTTCCCTTCTGCCTCTCTCATACTGATCCACACACACAGCTTTTGGAGTAATACAGATTGAGTGTAAACCATCCACAAATTGAGTTGAATGACTCTTTTTCTGCATGTACAGAAAGAAACGGTTCTTCACTGCAAATATGATCAATGAGCTTATACTGAGTTCCATGAATGTATGGCTTGCTGTGCACTGTCATTAAGTCCTGGCATGTCACATAATGAACAAGTCAAGACTTCCTGTCCTCCCCCTAAATGAAGATGCATCATCACACATGGAAATGAAACAACGGTTCACACCCTTGTCTGCTTCCCTCTAATACACTTAGGAGGCGTGCCACAGGGCTGTCTTCCCACAATCTGGTGAGGCAAGCAATGGGTGTTTGTATGTAAACTGAATGTACACGTCTAACCATACTAGGTTTTTTACTGCATAATAGCTACAACTTTACCATGTTGATTGATGACCCCTGAGCATATACTTGCAATGTAACTGACTTGCAGCAATGCCTTACATACAGTAGTGGTTTGACTTGCTTATGACTACCAGCTAGTATATCTGCATTGGGACAGTTGGTCTATTTGTCACAATTTGAATGCACACATGCAACAGAAAGGATGTGGTGAATCATAATAAAAGTGTAGACATAAAGTAAGAAACTGCAAATTTATTGTAGAAAAAACAAGTTTTTAAGGTAGTGGAAGCAGCAGCAGGGCAGCAGTGATACGCTAGTGGCTTGGGGGGCTTCCAAAGGATGGCATACATTTTTTGCTATATTTTGTTAAACTCCCACAGTGTCAGCCCACCCACAGGCGAGTAAACAATCTTCAGGCATTTTGAGGTCATTATAATACTATTAGTACCATAACAATCTGGTGTGAAACTGTGCAGCAGCTACATCAGAAGTGACAGAGAGCAGATGACCATTAGAAGTTGTCAGTTCTAATGTGTGCCGTGTGGCGTCCTGTCTTCATTTTCTTTCTGCTCTCTAGCACCTTAAATATGTAAGAAATAGCCAGATATAACAAAAAAAATTATGCTATTGCCAACGGTAGTGAAATGTGCTAAACTGGTGATAGTCAATGTATTTTCGCTTCAACCTCCTCTTCCTCTTAGTGTCATCTTTACCGCCATCAGAGCCGGGCCTGTGCTGCTTCCTGCTTCCCTGCTATCACTATATCTTCTCTTCAGACTCCCATCATGCTTCATTTCCCCCTCGACAGCCCCAACACAAACTACTCTTCATCACAGTCATCCACAGTCATTGTCACTGCCGTTGGGATTATTTCCTATGTTACCCAAAAACCTCTAGGATTGTCTACATTCAGTGCACCCCTTATTCCTCCAGAGTCAATGCTCATAACGTACTCTTAGAATAATGAATTCTCAAAGTCCCAGCAACATTTCTCATATCCTCATTTCTCATATATGTCTATTTATATGCACACCAGCAGGAAATCCAGCCCCCTCCATGTCCCAGTGTGTCTTTCCTGGGTACTGCATACAATCATGACTTATCAGAAGCCCCTATTCCAAATTATGAGTGAGTCGCCAGCGCCTCGGCACCCCGCTCCACTACATCTAAATCCCCTAATTTCAATATCCCACCACAAGAAAGAGCACCGCTTCACAGCCTCAGACAGTTCTTTATTGGTAACTGGGGCGCTGTGGGGGAGAGAAAAAGTGTATTTCTCCTAGCCATCTGTGGGTGAATCATGACCAGAGTACATTACAAATTGATATGTCATTATCAAACACTGGATCTCTGGCTGTGAAGAAGAAGAGAGGGACGTATGGATGAGTGCCAGGGATGGAAGATTAGAAACTGGGATGAATGATGGTGGAGGGTTGAGGGCAGTGGCGGGAAAGATGAAAAAGCACAGAGCAGAAAAAGAAAAAGATGGGGTTGGGAAGAAAAGTATAAAATTAGAGTTTTGGTGGCTAGACTCAAACGCAGACAACAAGGCATCGTATCTGTGTCAATACAATACATGAGTTGTGGTAACAATACCAAAATGTATTACGTTTCTCGATGGTTTATCTTAAATGCTTTTCTACGAAATAAGCAAAACAAGCACAATATGATTGCCTCACTCGATATAAATTACTAATCAAAAAAGCAATTATATTACTTTGCTAATAAATCAACACCAAGGTTAACACAACAGCTTCATCAAATTACCTTTTAAACATGCCTTTTACACAGCAGATGTTTTTACTTGACTTCGTAGGAAAATCACAGTTGTTACTGATAACATTAACAATGGCTTTGTTCAATTAAAGCAGCCCCTAAAACCAAAAGGGATTGGATGGAAATTGAGCCATAATTAATTATATAACTTACACCTGTGCTTTTCACTAACATGCCATGTCAAAATGTCTGCCGTGAAACAGGGTAGATTCTAGATCGTAGCCACTGAAGGAGAACAGGGGGAAACTGCGCAAACGGCGACACAGGTGGTTATTTGAACCCTGTTGCAACGTGACGTTGTAGTAAATGAATATGACGCAGCAGTAATCTACATAATAATTCATTATACATGTAGAGGTGACTCACCTTATAAGTAACAAGATTAACCCAACTCAAACCAGCCTGGTCTCACAGAAATTTGTAAAATGATCAGGAACTGCATTACGTGGGGGTGGCACAGAATGTGTGAAAAGTCTGTGTGGCCAAAACAGTGCCAATTTAAAGAAGAGAAAAGATGACGTCGCATTAGGAGTGACTATGGTAGCGTGTAGTATGAAAGCCCAAAAATCCGCATAAGGAATCACAGAATTTTTCCCAGGGGCCATCACAGAATTTTCAGCGATCTGGGTTCAATTCACGGAAATCTTATGTGGGCCCATCAGAGACTTTTTCGCGATCCAGTGAAACCGAGATCAGGTTGCCCAAACCCTGTCTTTAAATCTAACCATAGTCTGGTGCAACGGAAGTACACAAACCCTGACATCCGGCGCAGAGCCGGATGTAATGAGAGATTTACAAAGAATATGTTTTTACAGCATTTACTATTTAACAGTGATGTGCTGGCATGTTTGCCCACCGGTTATGGACATGGTATTATTATTGAAGCATGACCTATTGTCTGCAGTGAGCTAGCGGGGGTAACATTAAACACAGAGACATGGTGGGAAAATGCCATGGTTCATGTTGTGTCCCACTCGTGATAACAGAGTACCAGGTGAAAACAGTCAAGGAGGTACGTCGGGCAAGATAAAAACACGGATGTACTGTAAATATTGCTGCTGACCAACGATAGATGGAGAGCTATTCTGCCTACGTGCCTGTGACGGAGTACAGTACATATGGCGATACACTGGTAAGAGAAAATTACGTTTAACCAAGTATCATGCCAATTGAAATAGCTAACATTACTGTATTATGTAACTAGTTAACTTCATTTAATATTTTATGCGGCGTTTTCTTTTGCAGGGAATTAGCCATTCCAGTGCTCGCCTCCCTAAGTGCAAATGTGCAACAACAAAAAAAAACAATAAGAAAAACAAGTTCCTACTTGACATTATTTGGCAGGCGCACCATCGCTTTGGCAGGAGCTTAGTGCCGCCCCAGAGGGTTGTGATTGGTTTAAAGAAATACAAACAAGCCAGAGTTCCTTTCTCCTATCCCAGGATTTATGTGTGATGTAGCCAGACCTTACTCCAGCGCTGACACACAGTGACTTTACAGTTTTTCATATGCCTATTTCATCTGGCACCCAAAAACACAACCATGTTAGAAACCCTAACTGGAGCCAGCCGTAATGCCCTTGGCCATTTGTGTCCAATTGAAAAGGTTTTATTAAAAAATAAAAAAGAATAATTATGCAACCACTCCTAATTCATCAGTCAAGACTTTGCCAATGAAACAGCACAGTATAATGCTTATGTTGTTTTTTTGTCGTGGACAGGGGGGGGCAAACTTGTGTATCTTGCTGGTTCATTAGATATAATGGAAGCTTCTCCTAAAAAGTAAGAAATCTGGGTCTGAATAAACACTGTGCTGTTTTACGACTATACACCCTGCAGCAGCTGAACCGTGCCAGTAATAGATCTGCCGGAAAATGGAGATACAGAGAGAAAGAGGGAAACCAAACACGGAATAATGGTGAGGCTTGATTTGACTGTTTCACCCTCCAGAAAGACTTTTCACAACTGGCTGTTAATGCAACCTCTCTCTCTCTCTCTCTCTCTCTCTCTCTCTCTCTCTCTCTCCTCTCTCTCTCTCTCTCTCTCTCTCTTCGAAGCCTCCCAAGCAATTTTTATGCAGACACATATTTGGTTTGTGCATTTTCCTGAATGCTCCGACTCAGCATTACAGTGGAATGTAATTTTCAAAGTACCTTCAGTATGTGAGGTAATACACCAAGCATTCTTTTTAAACTGCAGTTTCTTATTTTCTCACTTGGGTTGGACTTTGTAATAAATCTTCATACAGTTTCAGGTAATATATTTTTCTTTTATTTCTTTGCTTTTCTTTTCTTCCAGATGTCCCCATCCCTCTCTTTCTGTCACACTCAGGCAAAATCCCTGTTCTCTTTAAAGTGTTCTCCTAATATAGTCTAAGAGAACTGATGTTGCAGTTAACACAAAAAAAGTTCCTACTTTTCTCTCCATCCTCCTCCTCCTCCTCCTCCTCCTCCTCCTCCTCCTCCTCCCCTCCACCTTTTGCCATTAGGCTGAGAGCTCACGATGACTAAAACACATGCTTAATCACACACAATATCACAACAGCTGTTTCGGAAAGGTTTTACGTGATAGAAGGTTGCCGAGGCAACGGCTCGACATGTTGCTTGCTCTCTCTCTGTGGTGATTGGCGTGCCTTTTATAATGCGAATGACTCAGGACAGTTCCGTGTGTCACTGCAAATGGCTCTGACAGCAGATTTGAGCATTTTATGATGTGATGGTGAGTCAGAGGAAAGGAGGTTGCACACCGGTATCATGTAGGCTTTTAAATAATGCATGTAGTAACTGCATGAATGCTTACAACTTAGAACACGATGATGACAATTAAAGTGCTTTTTTTGTTTACATATGATTCAATCCAAAAAATATGTGGGGAAGCATGAGGAATTTCTTGTGTTTATTTACAACCCAGCTGACTGCTACAGATGATAGCTACATACTGTATCAGACAGCACACATCCAGTAGATTGGCTTCTTTAAAATGTTAGTCCTCTTACTGAATAATAACACTCAGTAGCCCGTTGCCAAGCCTAATTACCTTATTAAGCATTCCCTCTGAATCTTCATGATGTAAGGCCAGCCTACATAGAGCAGTAAGCATTTTGGTCTTGATGTTTCTAATGACTTTCCACAAAAATTGGAAAATTATGCACCATACGCATGTGTTTGAATGTTAAGACTTAGCAAAAGGGACTGAACTCCCTTGATATAAGTCAGCTAACATTAATCTTGTTTTTAAAAGTAACTGCTTGATGACATGTGAGCCGCAAGGTCAAGCAAAGCCCACGTCTGGAATTTAGAGCGCCTTAAAAGCCCATTTTCTGTAGTAATTTTAGATTAGAGAAATGCTGATGGGAGAGCTGATGGGACATAAACCTATGTAGCTTTTGAGTCTATAGCTATTATTTACAGTGTTTTTCAAATGTGTCAGTATAGTCTGATGTTTCCTGTCATTGTGTTGTACCTGAGTGTGCAAGTGAGGTGCATATTTTATTTGGTTGTCGGACCCTGGAGTCAGTAAGGCTGACATTTAATACATATACTTCAATCCTCAAAATACTTGGGTACATGGCTTTCTCTGTTCTCCCACAAAGGGGTTTTACTTATGTGGCTTATTTAGTCTTCTCAGGGCTGTGTGTGCATGTGCAAACTGTGTTGGATCAGAATCAGAATCAGAACATCTCCATGACTACATGACAACACATCTCGTTTAAATAATAGATCATATCAAAAGAAGATACAATTGTCAACACATATGGACATTAATGGCATTTGTTCGCAGCAATGCAACAAGATGATTTTATCTGTAGCTGTGCATCAGTGGTGGTGTCTCATGTTGTATAACTGAGTTCATCACTGATTTGATGGAACTTGATGTTCCATGGCTACAGCAGAGAGGACTATTTCTGTGCCACAGAGATTACACAGGTGCTGTCCATGAAATGATTTGTGTCTAGGTGTGTGTGTGTGTGTG
>NC_045755.1:7879209-7879968 GCF_008692095.1 Etheostoma spectabile | reverse complement strand
TGTGTGTGTGTGTGTGTTGTACTGTACTGTACCATACAGTGTTAACTGTATCAGTTTATGTAACTTCCAAGCTATAACTTATTACATGCTGGATTTAAGGACACATTTGTACAAGTATTGCTGAACCAGTGCTTTATCTTAAATGCCTATGGATGTGGACAGGAGAACACTGTGCCACAGCAGAATTTGTATGTACAGAATTTATTTTAAAAAATACTTCAGTAAGGAGTTCACGTCAGTTAAAAGGTCGGGAAGAGACAGGTTGGTAGACCTCCAGAGGTTTTAAAGCATAATGGGCCAATTTCACAGCAGATATTTTGATTTTTCAGAGTAGGGCAAGTTGTGTAACTGATCAACTTAACGGTTGCTCCTCTGCATTTAGGTGTGTGAGTGACCTATGCCAGGAGTGTAGTTGTTATAAACTACTGTTGCACCTGTGTCGGGCAGGCTATGTTGTCACCTACATTTCCTCATCAATTTAGTATGGAAGGTTCCTGTTAGTCGCAGTGTTGAAATGCAACAAAGTACAAATACTTTTGTACTTTTCCAGAAACGTTTACTTTTAATCCACAACACTTCCTAAATAAAATGTATTCTTTAACTCCAATACATTTCCTAAATAAAATGTATACTTTTACTCCACTATCAGAATAAATGTGTTACACTAGAAGGTTGGTTGATTCATTGCTCCTAGATTTCAAGTTAATGCACACTCCATTCCAGTTGGTGACCTAATGCCTGTTTGTTCCACTGCAAAAA
>NC_045755.1:7867247-7879199 GCF_008692095.1 Etheostoma spectabile | reverse complement strand
AAAAAAAAAAAAAACGTAGGTCAAAACTAAAGAAGAAGAGAAGGAAGTATTATGACTGATAGTGTCATGGGAGCACCTGGTGCAGGCTCTGCCGTCATGACAACAGACAATGACCACCCCGACAACAATGAAGATGAAGATAACGTTACACAGCTTTGGCCATAATCAAAAGGTTTTTTTTACTTTTACTTCTAATACTTACGTACATATAATATCAGAAAATTACTTTTGATGCTTAAGTACAGTAAACATCAGGTATTTTAAGACTTTTACTCAATTAAAATTCTAAAAAGTGACTTTAACATCTACCAATGTCATCTTCTGGTAAGATACTTGTACTTTTACTTAAGTATTGCTTTCAAGTATTTTACACAAGACTGGTCAGTCGAATGTTACCAAGATACATCTGGCTTTAGTGAATTAATGACTACTACCAGCAGGAATGCTTACACTCATTTACTATTTCTCTGAACAGGCTTATACCGTGCACACACCTACAGCAAATGTCCTTAATAATAATCTATTGCATTTTAGAAGTAATTTTCAGGCCAACAGGGCATCCCTCTCTCTTTATGTCTGTGCTCTTATTACCGTTCTAATGATGCATGAAAGTGGTTAACTCACTCACCTTGACACTGTGTAAGCGCATCTATATGTGGGCCGTATTAAAGATGGAGAGAGTGAGCCAATAATTTGAAAAGCAAGATGCGAGGGTCTGTGTGTGACACAATAAAAGAGTGTGTGACAGAGAGAGATAGAGAGATGATAAGTACTGCACCTATCTTCTGTCTAGCTGCACTCTGAGCAGTGAATCATCAAGTAGTGCACAGAAGGTGTCCTAACCCTAACTCTGCCACTAGTCGTGGATGACACATTTACTGCAGCATTTTCATACTATTTGCACTCAAATAAAAAAAAAAAAACAATTTAGGTAGGCTATGTCTCTAACAATAAACACATGTTTTCTTTGGTCATTTGTTTGCAGACAATGTGTACTATTAGTTTGGTTTCTTCCAGACAAAAACACTGACCGTATTCATCAACAGTCCTGAATATGACTCCAACCCTCTTCACACCAAGAAAATCCTGCGTGAGTGTCAACACTTATTACTTACACTTATGAATATATGAGTCACTCATTGCTCAGTTATCCAACATCAGATGATCGGGCAAACAGCATTTCTTGTGAAGGTTTGTGTGACAGTGGCGTGGGGAGAACTACGGGGGTAACTGCAAGCGCTCAACGGTGTTACATTTTACTTTCAGTAACACATGACAGAATGTTATATTTGTGTGCCACTGGCAGCCGGATGCCTCAATCTGTTACACCTAGTTACAGTCCCTTTGAGCATCAACTGTATTCTAATGAGAGTCTACAGCCAAGCTAGCGTCGCTGTGAGAATTGTACTTAGCGACGCTTTGAGCTAAATGCTAACGTTAACATGCTAACATGCTCACAGTAACAATGCTAACACAATGTGTAGAAGGTTTGATGTTCACAACGTTCACTATTTTTGTTTAGCCTTTTAGTATGCTAATACAAGGGCTGAAACAGTGAATTAATTGACCAGTCAATTGACAGAAACAACTATTTTAATAATAAATTAATTGTTTAAGTCATTTTTAAGTAAATATATGTATATAGGCTATATGCCTATTGTAGCTTCTCAGTTGGGATGATTTGCTACTTGTCTTTGTTGTAGTGTATAGTGTACATATGTCTTTGTTATAGTGACAAGACAAAATTCTAAATCTAAATGTGATAGACATATTGTATTTTTTTCTGAGATTTTAACAATTACTGAAATATTAAAATAATTGGGTTTGCAGCTAAAATTAGCATTAAACACAGAGTACAACAAGTTTTCATAAATAAAATATTGAATCTGAAGATGACACTACATGAAAAGTTAAGAAATAACCAAAGTCATTAGAATTCATCCTCTCCAAACCTTATCTGTATATCTGTAGAAAATGTCAATGCCGTATTGTCAACCTCATGGTGTCTCTAGGCAAAACGTCACTATGCTTCAGTGGCCAGAAACTCTGTACAAATGAAATGTACGAGAGTCTGGCAGAACCAGGCTAGGTACGGCCAACCAACATTGTCATCCTCAGAGCTGCTCGTATACCCAAAAATAAAAAAATTTAAAAAGGCAATTTTTTAGACAAATTGTAACTTAACATTACAATTTTTAATGCTGTAGCTTACATTACAGTATATAACATTTTTAACACTGTGGTGAATCCTTTCTATTTCCCAGCCCTCAGCCCCCTTTCATCCTCTCTTTCTGTTATCTAGGTTGGAGTCAGTAGGTTTTTGGCTGGCAGACTGGCCAACAGATGCTGATTTGTTAAACCTGAGAAAGCACAGTGAGACTCCAATTCTCTGGCATACTTTACTCTGCAAGCCCACTTTGTGCTGGTGTGGGTGTACTGCAGAACAGAGTGGAGGGAGATCAAATGGCCAAATCTTTGTCTCATATCCATCTGCCGAGAGGAGGCGAGCGCAACTGGACTGCGTTCACACTTGACAAACTGCTGAGTAATCCAGCCAAATTACAACACAAGCACATTAAAGCTCGCCAATAGAGGTAGAAGTCAAATCCCTCATTTGTGAAGCCGTGTGTGCTTAATAAACAACGCCATTATCATCATCACGGACTGAAAATCCATTCAGCGGAGGTGCACAGGCAACTTTAAAGGGAGTGTATGGTATTTCTCACAATGGCACAAACAGATTAATTATTTCAATCACAATTTTTCCCCCGTCAACACAATAAATGAATCTGACTTTTCATTGTTGCGGCTCAGTGGGACTGAACAGGTTGGGTTATTAAAAAGTCATTGGGACTTTGGGACATTGGGAGCCTGGATAGCTCAGTTGGTAGAGCGGGTGCCCATATATAGAGTATTTCTCCTGGGTTTGACTCCGACCTGCGGCCATTTGCCGCATGTCATTGCCCCCTCTCTCTCCCCTTTCATGTTTTCAGCTGTCCTATCAAAATAAAGGTCTAAAATGCCCAAAAGATATCTTTAAAAAAAAGTCATTGCGGCATCACTCTGCGATTTCAGGAAAGGATTGCGTTAGATTGGTAATGTATGATTGCCCTTAACTGGTCATTTTATTCAAAGTTCATGTTCATAGAGAAGCAGAATGTCTCTACTTTTCAGGTGGGAGCTAACATCAAGCTGAGAGCGTCAATAGAGAGTTACTAACAAGCCTTCCCTTTCTTATAAACCTCTTATTAAAGAATCTTTTTCACATGTAAAATCCTGTTTTGTCCAAATAATTTCCTCATCTACTGTAACTGTCACATGAAGAAAACATCTTCTCTGTGTGTCTCATCTTCAATGCTGGCATCATGTCAGGGGATAAAGCAGCGTAATAGCTGTTTGAATTGATCCCTGCAAAATGACACAACGTCTTGGCAGATGAGACACTGTCCTTGTCCCGCGTAGATTGTTTGCCTTTTTAACAGGAAGTGACTGTGAGTGGTGAATTTTACTTTCTATAAGCATTAATCAGCCGAGGGGGATTTATTTTTACATCCTCTCTGTGCAATACAGATGTGCCTCCTGTCTGCCCAGGAAGAAAGAAAGTCCCAGACCCTTACGAATATTGCTATTACGAGAAGGAAGGAACATTACTATAACGTTTTCCTTTTTTCTGCATTACCCTTTGTCTTCTTGTTCTTATTCTCTCCTTGTCTTTGTCATAATGTCTTTGACACTAACATCTGATAAAGCTTTAGAAGAACATTTGCTTCTCCTTCAGAAGAATAAAAAGTCAACAAGTCTTGTGGCCTTCTCTGCTTATATTCCTTCTGTCTCTTCCTCATCAACTTCTTTACCCATTACTTTTGAACCGAAGTGACATGCCTTTATTTCCAAGATTCATTTCAGCCCTGATGGATATCCTAAGCACTGGTCGGCTTTTGATTTAGGCTTCTAATGCTGTCTGCCTCTCCTAACATCCACTTTGGGTGCAGCGCTTCATCACGTTGATTTCTCTGAAGATGAAACTGTGATTGAACAGACCTCTCCTGGCGGCCGTGTGTCTTGCACTGTAACCGCCGATGCACCATATCACCGGATTGGCAAACGACGTGAGGCCAACGAACCAGTGCACCTTATAATGCATGACCTACATTCAAAGATTACTCTTTTCTGTAAAATGACTTCTATTTCAACTCCTCTGAACCAAACTCTGCACAGTCGAGATGAAGGAGGCAGAAACCTAGTGTGTAATTAGGTGGCTACATCTCAGAAATTTGCTCGGTGATGCTTACAAAGCCTGATAGATAAAAATCCCAAGTGACCCAAAGAGTAGAAATAGATTTGTTTTTTTTCATTTTGTCCTCCACTCTTTGAAGGCTTTTCAAATCACAGCTCATGTTTTCGCAAAGGACTCTTTGTACTTGGATGATTCTACAGCAAGTGATTTGCTTCAGATGCCAACATTCAGTAACAAATGCAGGAAGCAGTGAGTCCTCCATGTAATGAACTTACCAAGGGTGTCGAGGTTAGGGTGGTGAATATGTGTAGTGTGTTCAACCTTCCCTAACTTAAAAGCCTTAAAAGTATTTTCTGTACCCAAACTGTAGCAAACAGCTTCTGAATACTGATTTGACATCAGAATACAAACGTAAATTAATATTTATGATTCAGGCTGGCAATAGTGTGTGTGTGTGTGTGTGTGTGTGTGTGTGTGTGTGTGTGTGTGTGTTTGAATTTGCCAGTGTTTCACAGTCAGACACATGCAGGTGGTGTGGAGGTGTGTCTGAAATCAGAATGAAGGTAGCCTCTGCATAATTCAGATTAACCTGTCTCCTTTAGTCTCCATATCCCTCTCCTCTCTCTCCCTATTACTCTCACTAGTATCCTCATGTAACCTTCCTCACTTTAAATGTAACTCTCTCTCTTCCTCTCCCTCTCTGTATGTCTGTTTGTGTATTTATGAAGTCCTTTCAGCGTTTTAACCTTCTCGAGATCTGCACCATTCATCAGGCTGTGTGCCCTTCTCCTTAGTGATAGCTCAGTATACCGGGCCGTCACACACACCACAGTTTTGGGAAATTACTTGAACACTGGATTCCTCAATTATGCATGAATGCAACAGGCCCTAATTAAATAAATGTGGTGACTTCTTCTTCATATTACTTATCTTTATCTTTATCCGGTAATCATGGATGTTGGAAGGAATTAACAGAACTCTAATGACTTCTTGGTTATCATCAACTAAAAGCTTCTATTAGTAGCTGCCTTATCTTTATGAGGAAAGCTTCTCTTTGAGTGTGATGTTATCCACCTGCTACATATCTCAGTGGACATACATTTACACACATATTGTGGACCTCTTCTTTTGTGAATAAAGTTGCAACTCCTGCTGTGTGTTCACAGCACTGGTGTGTCAATAGATTTGTTGTAATCTTGGGACAAAAGGAACCACATTTCCACGTTACCAACAGTCACGGTACTGTAATACTCCTGCATAGTTGTAACAGGGATTGGATTCGGATCATCCAATCAGCTCTAGTCTTATTCTCTTTAAAAGCATTACAGGCATACACACTGATGTATTCCTCATTGATCCCACTCCCCTCATATACGGATAGACTCTCCTCTCCCTCCTCACACCTGCCTCCATTTTGTTATCTGAAATACTATAATGTTACCTGCACTGCTTATTGTTATTATAGTAACAGCTGTTTGTATCTGCATCTTGCACTACTTACCTTGACTGGTATTTTAATTTGCACTCCTGACTGTTTATTTACAGTACCAATTGTTTACATATACATCTCCAATGCCGTACTTTAACTGTAACATGCAATTACTTTCCACTGCACTTTAATTCGGATAGTTTCTGCCCAAACTTTATATGTACTACCTTAAATCATTGTTGTACTGCTCATTTTAGCCTAACTTATTATACATATCGATCTGTAAAAACGTTTGTAGTACTAGACATCTGTATAGATATTCATAGTACACATTCACCTGTAAACTCTGTTATAGTAACAACCATATGTATATTATGTTCATTGCACATATCTGTAAAAATTCTGTTTATAGTAATATCCACCTGTATATTATATTCAGTACATATCCAGCTGTAAATCTTGTTCACAATACTAGTTATCTATATATTATATTCATAGGACAAATCTATCCGTAAAAAATATTTTTATAATAGTATTCATTTCTATATTTATTCACTACTTCTCCATGTCCTGCACTTATGGAACCAGTGTATATCCTGCACTTTCTGCTATTGCACTTCTGGTTAGACTTAAACTGCATTTCGTTGCCTTGTACCTGTACCTGTGTAATGACAAGAAAGTTGAATCTAATCTAATCTAATCTAATGTAGCTGCACCACAAAATCCTATCCCAAGAGGAAACTGACATTGTTGTCCAGGAAGTGCAGAAGTTGCTCCATTTGATTTGTACTATTGCCATTTGTTGCATTCCTTGCCCATTTCTGTGTTAAACACATTCATTTCTAAACAGGAACAGACAGAAAAGAAGTGTGAATTTTACACACTGAAATTGCTGCCTTTCTTCTGCAACATCACAGCTCTTGATCTGGCTTGATTTTACGCAAGCTTTTATTGAGTAATATTTTCTGCTGGACAAAAAAAAAAAACAATATTCTTGTAGTGTTGTTGTATTCAGTATCTTCCATCCATAATGAATTTCTTTTCATTTTTCTGGTAAATTAAAATTTAAAGATTGTTGTTTAGGAAAAATATGTTGTATAGCATTGTGCCTTTCGGTGTTTACGTCTTATTCTCAGCCATAAACATTGTATGAAAAGAGGGCTGTGAGCATATGCAGTCAAGTGGGCTAAAGCACTGTGTTCCCAGTTATGTCAACATCTGATCAAAGCAGCATGCTCACACTGATACATACGCGCACACACGCACATGCACACACACACACACACACACTTAGAAAAGCACAAGTATAAAAAATGCAGACACATGCATGCATTGGGTTGCTTTAGTATACCCTCAGGGTATTGAGTAAGCCTGCTTCTTGATGTTCCCCTGATCGTTACATTTATCACATTGAATCAGTAGAAAATCCTAAATAAACCTTTTAACAGGCTTTTCCTCAGTAATGCAGTAAATAGGCTTCTGATCTGAGAGGCCAATGGGTTTATTTCGGTCTACAAAGCCCATGATAGAGACTTTTGTGGTGTGAGTTGCAGGATTGGAGCAAGTAAAAGGTTTATCATTGGCAGGAATTTACAGTCACAAACAGGAGTTTTACTATTGTGAACGTTTCACAGATAATTTCAGAGCCAACTTGATTCATCCAGATGCTACTCCTGACACAGTGAGTTTTTTTTATAATAACACTGATAATAATAAAAGCAACAACGTAATTTGTTTGAAAGCTTCATCCACTCAAAACAGGGATTTTATCAACAATATATTCCAGGCAATTCATTTTTACCAAACAATATCAGTAGTGTAGTCAAACTGAAGCTCAGTATTTATGACTAATTTTGTACATTTCTGAAATGTTGATTCATGAATATTGTATTTCCTTAGTAAAATAATGAGGTTTCTTTAATCTTTGATCAAAAAATATCATATTTAAAGCCAGTAATAATGTATAATAAGAAAAGGATTGATTGACTGTCCAGAGCTTGATGGTCTTTGCCATTAACGTCTATAAAAATGTTAAAGGTCCCATGACATGGTACTCTTTGGATGCTTTTATGTAGACCTTAGTGGTCCCCTAATACCACATCTGAAGTCTCTTTCCCAAAATTCAGCCTTGGTGCAGAATTACAGCAGGGAGGTAACCTTGCCCCTTGTGACCCCACAAGGGGCAAGATTCCAGATAGGATCATCTGAGCTTTCATTTTCTCAAAGGCAGAGCAGGATACCCAGGGCTCGGTTTAGACCTATCGCCACTTCTAGCCACTGGGGGACCATAGGCAGGCTGGAGGAACGCATATTAATATTTTAAAAAATATATAAAAGTGAAATTTACGTAACTTTTAGTGAAAGTCCAGTACATTCACGCCATTCTCATATGAGTTGCTACAAAGCTAATTAAGAGTATCAGCTCAACACAACTCACTCTGTGTTTCTCAGTATGGCTATGTTCAGAAGATTGTGGCGTCCGGCGACTTCCCCGCGCAGAGTGAAGATACCTCTTCTACAGTCCAAGTGATGAGCTTACTTTAACTTCCATTCAGTCATTCATTTCTGTGTGACTTTTAATCAGCTAAAAAACAAGATCCCCCCCCCCCAATAAACAGCAAATAGAGTGATGAACTTGTAACAATCTATCGGACATGTAAAAAGAATGCCTTTCTACTGGAAAATTTAGACAGTGCTATTAGAAGTTAGCACTTGTCACAAAATGAAAAGGTGAAAGAAATATGATTTTTTTTTTGGTTTCAAAATATTATGATTTTGCCTGCCAATATAATACCAATATAATTTCATATAAAGTATAAGATTTTTTTTTAACAAATGCAAAGCAATGAATGTGTGATTAATAAGTACAGTAGCAGCTGCAGTTTATCATCACATATTCCATGAACATCAGACCAATCTATGTGACTTTAGGCTACACCTGAACAGTAGACTATAGCGAAATATATCAGTAAGCTATTCTGATTATTGTTCATACAGCATACTTTCTCCACGTTAAATCATCAAAGAAGGATGTTATAAAACTGGACAAAGCCTCATCAAAAGAAATAAGACCTTATTTTTTTCCGGCACCGCACTAATGGTGGACCAAGGTAACGCTTTTTGAGTTGGTACTGCTTGATGTCAAGTGAAGTTTTCGATGATTCGTGTTTAAAATTTCAGGCGATATATTTCTTTAACTGTCTATGGACAGTACCAGCCTGAAAAGCGAAGGCTTGTGTGTTTTGACACTTGCGAGATGCCGTACTTTGGATTCCGGAAGCATATCTGCTGTCATCCAAACAAACAACATGTAAGCAACATTTTGACAATAAACACATTTCCCTAATATTAATTTATAAAGGGCTCCCTTAAACGTTTGCGCAAGGGCCTCTGCTTGTTCTTTTGACAGTTAAAGACACAACATTAACACCTGAACCGGCAAGTTAGCTAACCGTTAACGAAAAGTCAGCAGGTAGCTAGGCTATGCAAGTTAGCAAACTTCCCGATTTGCCACATCGTCACAAACTGACAGCAGGGCCGCAGTTTAACTTGGTTGATACGCTGCTAAGCAAATTTATAACTTTATCTCGACTGTTTTGCTGCTTATTTCGTTTTAGCCAAATTATTATAATTATCATTACGTCTAGCAAATCAAACCTTAACGTTAGCCCATTTGTATCCTCATATTAAGCCATTTTATAAGGTCAGATATTTGTAAATAACGTAAAAACCGGTTATAAAACAAGAATGAAGCTCACAACAGCATTAACTATAATTCGTCTGGAGCTAAGTAGCTAAGAAGTGTAACATATATGCCTATATTTTGGTTTGGATGATTAATGGACACGGTTACTTGAGTAACTCTACCTTTTGAATTGTTCACAGGGGCTGATTTTCGAGAATGTCATCAAGAGACGTAGCTAGTCCTTCATTTGCAAAAGTGTGCAAGTCTAGAGAAGGTGACTGGAAGAAGTTGACTGTATTTGATTAAGCTTTTTTTCAAATCAGCCATGGCTCGGGAAGAAGAGGAAGAAGAGCTGACAGCCAATGAACCCAAGAAGGTGGACATGTTTACATCAGTGCATTGCCTGGGTTACCTGTCCAGCGTCAACCTCCTTGTGGCGGTATGCGTTGGCATGTATGTACGCTGGGAGGTGACAAGTGAACCGATGATTCTGGTCATCTTCATCCTGGGCCTCTTTGTCATGGGGATAGCCAGCATCCTCCATTACTACTTTGCTATGGGGAAGGCTAGTCTCAGCTTGTTCCATTTGTGGTTTGGCTTTTTGCTGGGCCTTCAGTGCTTTCTCAACAGCCCTGCCTTGAAATTAAATGTCAAGGAACTGGTTGCCAACTATCTACTGTTAGCCAGTGTAATCATGAAAGCAGTATGGGCTTTAACTGAGAGAATATGCAGCTCCATCCGTTACAAACCCACCTTGCTAACATCAACTGAGCTACTGGACCTCCTGGGATTTGGCATTGCCAGCACTACCATGCTTCTTCACAAGTCAGTGGCCATAATAGGCTTGGTTGTGGCCCTGGGGGCTCTCATTGTGGACCTAAGGATGAAATCCCTCCTGGCCTTGCCTAACCTTGTCAGTTTTGCCTTGGTTACCTCTCTTGTGTTTTTCCAGGCCTTAGACATTTCAGCCAACCCGTATGCTTTAGGCTGCTACATGGGAAGGCTGCTGTGCGAGCCTGTGCTAGATGTTTACTTCAGTGTGCTGGGGTCCAGTGAGCGCTGGATACCAGTGCTGTCCCTGGGGAGGCTGTGGAGGATGCTGTCTCTGCTGCCCCTGAGTCTGACTGAGCTGGCCTTTTTTGTCCTGGCTGCGTTAAAGGTACACTCGAGCAAAAAAACAACTTTTCCATAATGGAAGTCTTTAGGACCTGACTTATGAAACAGTATTTCCGAATGCCGATACATTCTGTTTTGTATTTCTTAGTAACAGATTGTAAGGCTGTGTTTAATGACATTTTTCTCTTGCCTTACTTAGCTTGGCCACTTGGAGCTCTGGTATCTGGTGATCCCAGGCTTCTGCCTGTTTGGCCTTTTCTGGTCCATCTGCCACATAATTCTTCTGATGACAATATGGGGCTTCCACTCCAAGTTGAGTGAATGTCAGAAGGCCTGGCGGGCCCAGCGATCCAGTAGCCGGAGTCTCGACAAAGTCATGGCCTCCAGGGGCATCCGACACTTCTGCCTTATTTCAGAACGACTGGTGTTCTTTAGTATGCTGTCAACGGTCATACTGGGGGCTGTGTCCTGGCAGGTAGGATACACCTAAAGAGATTACTGCTACTTAAACTCATAAAAAATGCTGAAACTATTATGGTCAAGTTTGCAAAAGAGCTAAAGATAAAAAGGCATTCACAGTCCTATTGTGTTTTTTTTTTTTATGCAAACATCATCATAGTCATATCATATAACAATTACATATAAACTCTTTAGAGAGATGCTAGTGGCGGTGTGTAGTGAAGTTGCTCCCCAAGCGGAGGCACTTCTGCTCTCATGCGGAACCAATTTAATTAGTACTTTAATATCCCTATCTACTTGCATAAAGAGCAGCAATAACTTATTTAGCATTATTAGACGTTTACCTTGTAAGAGCCTCATGGACCTGAGTCGTTATTTGAGATCTGCACGTTGTTGATGTCAGTTGCATATTTGTCTGAGAAAGTGGGAGCTCTCTGCACTCGCATATGAGACAGTTAGTGTTAAGCTCTTGCTGTATGTGGTTTGTGATGTTGTGTATCTTTTTATTTGCCTGTGCTGTTGAAGCTCAGTATTATATATGGTTAACCAACTAAATCTGCTTGACTTACGAACACACCAAATAATGGCAACATCAGTACAATTTAACAAAGTCTCAGCTATATTTATATACAACCTTTGGAACTAACCAGAGACCGAGAGCCATTGATTTAACTCCATGCAAATGTTTAAGGACATACAATAATTCGTTGTGTTACATTGGATGCAATGCTTTCATTGAATTTATATAGAAGTTGTTGTTATTGGTAATATTGTATGTATTATATCTTTGAAGAAACTATGTACAAAGAAATTCACTACCGGTCAAAAGTTTGGGGTCACTTAGCAATTTCCATTGCACTCCATTATAGATAGAATACCAGCTGTTTTTAACCAGGGCAGCAGTTTTCAGATTACATTATGTGCCTACATAATTGTAAAAGGGTTCTCCAATGTTTTCTCAGTTAGTTTTTTTAAATGATGTCAGAATAGTAAACAGAATGTGCCTTTGGAACATTGGATGAATGG
>NC_045755.1:7860731-7867237 GCF_008692095.1 Etheostoma spectabile | reverse complement strand
GCTGATAATGGGCAATGTAGATATTGCATTAAAGATCGCCCACCCACCCAGATCAGCTGGTATTCTTTATATAATGGAGTGGAATGGAAATTTGTAATTGACCCCAAACTTTTGACTAGTAGTGTCCATTTGAGTGCATCAGCGTAGATCAGCTGAAGAGAGGAATAGTGCCTTTGTGCAATTCCATAGAAACAACCTTTCTAACCGGGAGTCAGCTTGTGAATGCAACACTGTTAAGTGCAGAGCTGCCCATTAACATCCCCCGACTCCCACAGCTTGGGGTCGACTACTGCAAATCAATTCTCAATTTGTGAGAACCACTACTGGATTTCCTTATATTGAAAAGTCCTCCTTTTACACTGTATTGTGCTTTCTCTGCTTATAATACTGCATTCAGACATCAGAGAATATAGTATATAGTATAGTATACATTTTGGGTACACAACTTCTAAAAAGTTCAATGAGTGAGTGTAACACATTTCAATATGTAACGCAGTTCTATATAATCTGCAAACTCAAGTGTGGTTCCGCTTGACATGCAGGTATTGATTTGCATACTCCAATACATTGCCATGCTATGAACTCAGAGTAGCTTTTTAAGGATGCAAAATTTCTAAATTGCATTGCATATCATCACATTGATTCAAATGGTATGCAGTTAAAGCGTCAACCCTACAATACAACAAATTCCTTGTTGAACTTAGGGCAAATGAAAGGAAATCATTTCCAACCTACTTTTATTGAACAAGTTGAACATAGATTTGAATATTCAGTATAAGGCAGCACTAAAAAAAAATTCTTTTTAAAGTGTTATTTCCCGCTGATATTTTCTTTCAACTAACGCATATAATCTCTGAGTGTCTATTGCAGTATGACGAAGCCTTTTGCAATATGTATATTGTGGCAGTTAATATTGCAATGATTAAAAAAACGACTTATTGTGCATCCTTAGTAGGCAGTAAACCTGTGGGCACAGTTTTGGTGATTTGCAGTTAAAAGACATTTTGGTTTAAGGGTTAAGGTTTCTAAAGACGTTTTGACACCAGAAAAACAAGAAACAGGATCCTAAAAGCAGTGATGTGGTGGAGGGTATACACAGGTGTAAGGTGTTGCCTACCAACCTCTTACCTGGTGGTTTACGTATATCCACCTATTAAAAAGTCATTGGAATATATAGAAGAGTAGTCCCGTTTCCCCTCAGAAACCTGCCCCAGTAAACCTACTTTATCAACTCCCTCACTACACCAATACCAATACTGCCTACAACGGGTTTCAAGTAACGTAAGGGATCACAAGATTATTAACAGGATAAAAAAACAACAAATGTTTTCATGTTAATTTTTTTTAGACTTTCCTCTAAACTTTTCTTTTTTTCTTGTGATTTACTGGGTAATTTAATTTTTTAATAATTATTCAAACAAAACAAGGACAAAGTTGGTTTAACTGGTCACAACTTAAGCAAGGGACTACAGCTAGTCTGGCTCTGTCCAAAGGTACAAAAAGTCTGGTGCGTGCGTGACAGAGCGTGCATGTGTGAGAGAGCGCGTGTGAGCGTGTTACATTTAGCTAGTTGATTTAAAAAATTAAAAAAAGACAGTAGATGACAAGATGACAGAATTTTATTAGTTTTATTGTACCAACCCAAGGCAACCCACAAAGTGCAGGCTCATACTCTGCAGTAGATATTCTGTTTTGAATGGATCCTTGTGATGTATGTTTAGGCTGCTGTGGTACACTGCTTTGTGTATCCATTTAGTTAGGTCCTGTCATGTTTTGTCCCGCAATAATAACACTGTTAGTTCCGTATTGTATAACTGTCTTGCTAGGTGTCATCCCCAATTAGCTGGGTCTGATTGTTTCAAAACAAGCTGTAAGTGATGAATGAAAGTGACTCTGGTTCTTTTGCTTTCTGCAGCCCTCCAACGGCCTTTTTCTCAGTGCTCTGCTGGTGGTGCTGCCTTTGGAGTCTCTGACCCATGGCTTGTTCCATGAGCTGGGCAGCTGCCTTGGGGGAACTTGTGTTGGCTACGCCCTGGTAATACCTACTGCTTACTGCAGGTACTGAACAAAGAGGAGACACCACAATAAAGAGATGCATACAGACTTTAACTATAAGTAGCAGTAGCAGTGAACCCCCCAATTTCTCATACTCAAGTTTACATCTTTAAATTGCTTTTTTTTCCTCTAATAGTCAAAAACCCAAAGATATTAAATTTATAATGACACATATCAAAGAAAAGCACGGAGGGTCTATACTATAGCCTAGGACTATAAGATACTGTCAATGTATTCATAACATCTGTGGGTAGAGTCTGACTAGGAATCTTTGTTAAATGCCATCCACTATCGCTCTACATTATAGTAAAGGCCAAAATCCCCCCAAAAAGCTTGAAAACACCAACAATAAACAGAGAAATAGAAAATAATATCCTTTCATTTGAAAAGTAAAAAGGTTTGACATTTTTGCTTTTCTTAAACGATCAATTATCAAAATTGTTGTAATTTAATTCTCCGTCAATTAGGTCTGCAACCAACAATTATTTTTAATTATCAAGTGATCTTCTGATACATTTTTATTGTCTTTCTTGTCTGTATAATGTCAGTTAATTGTGGAAAATGCTATTCACTAGTCACTATTCCATAAAGCCCAAGGTGCTGTCCTCAGGACTGTTTGACCAAAAAGTCCAAAACCCAAATATATACAATTTACTATTACATAACACAAAGGAAAGACAAATCCTCACAAATAATAAAGAAAATTTGGTGTTTTTGCTGCAAAAAAAACTTTGATTAATAGATTAGCAAAAAACCTGTCAATCAATTAATGAATTTGTCTGTTTATATTTTCAGTACTACTGTCTAGTGACTAAATTAGCAAGTTTCAGAGCTATTGAATGTTTTATATTTGTTTTAGGTATCTATCAGTATCAAGTATAACAACTAATCACAACACAGATAGAGTACATAGCAGCAAAAAAACACTTATCTTATCGTCTTTACTAACATAAACACACACTGGACCGCCTTTGCCCCGAGTCAAAGCCTTTCATGGCATCACAGGCGCTGGTAAATATGATCACTCATTCCAACTCCCACCTCAGTTAACACAAAACCAACTGGATAAATAGGCCAATAACTATGCATAAACATGCTGCTAATGTTTGGGCCCTTAAGGGATTATTCCAGTGCTCTCTCCACAGAATACTAAGTTGTTCAGCTGGAGCAGTTAGCCATTAGCTGCCGCTGCTTCTGCTGCCTCTCCCAGTGCCCTCTTAGTTGGCCAAGCATTTTTTGGAATAGACTACGTAGTTTTGATGATGCCGACACATCTCCTCCTAAACGGCAAGAGCTAGCCATCATTTATACATTACTGTCTCTATCTTCGAGAGCCCCTCGAAGGTCTTGAAATCTGGTATCCTGAAGATTTTGGGCAGATTTTTTATGTTTATGGCCACTCTGTATATTGAACTTTTTTACCTGAAAGTTAGATTTTCCATTCTGAGGGGATGCCCGACTTAGTGTTTAACTCCAGGTGATTTTGGATGCAAGCCCATGTCCTGTTGGAGCTGTAGAGGCTCTGTATGCGAGGCCGTATGTCTAGGGTCCATAGGGAGGACTTAGAGCCTGATGAGAATGCAACAGTGTATAATGGGCTGTTTGATGGCTGCAGATCATGTTTTCACAATGACAAGAGCCCCACAGGGAGATTAGAGAGATAGGGGTGAGAAGGGGAGGCACGTAGGGTAAAACTGGGAGGGTGACGGGGAGAAAAAACAAGGAGAAGGCTGAGGTTATGAACAGTATGGAGGGGTGGTGGTAAAAAAACAAACTAAAAGGAGCAAAGGAAGGTGAGGAATTGTGAAAGAGGGATGGCGCTCTGAGAGAGATATGGAGAAAAGGACAGGATTTTTTTAAGGATGAAAGAGAGAGTGTAACAGGGGAAGATGGAGTTTGAATTCTCAAACTACAAGCCTTCACTCCCCTGGGTGCAATGAGATCTGAAAAGATTAGATGGGTTTAGGTGAACGGTGAGCTTGGCAAGCCATGCAAAGGTTGCAGCATATCATTTTCTGACTAAGTTTAGTGTATCCTTATAACAGGCATTAATGTTATGCCAAAAATTGTGTCTTTACTTCAATATATGAAGAATATTGTCTGTTATTCTCCAAACCTGCACACAAGAATATCAAATGGAAAGCTAGCTTAACACAAAGAGTGTCTGCATTGAGACTTTTCTTCCTCAACGTGAGGTTCAAGGTGATAATGGGTGCACAGCATAATGTAATGGCAGTGTCATGCAGATGTCTATAAGAGTGAAGAATGGCTTTGCCATCTGATTGGTCATGAATAACATCAAGTCCTGAGATAGAAAGGAAATGTATGGTTGCACTGAGTAGCTGCTAGCCTTGACTTTGTGTGTGCACCCTCTAGTTATCATCCACTTGTTATTATCAGTCACACACACCTTTATAAAATCACTTTGCCCTCAACAACCTTAGTTCCCATTCTCATTTTCTTGAGACCCTGTTTAATTCTCCTCTCTATACCCCCTCTCTTTTTTGCCATTTTCATACTTTCCTTTCATTCTTGACTTCCTTTAAATCCCTGAGGCTAATGTCATTTCCTTAAACAGTGATCCACCACTCCCACATCTCCTTTTCCCAATCTCGTCTCGTCTGCCCTCTGTCACTTCTCTCCCGGTGATGCAGACTGCTACTCCTCCTCTCATCCTCTGCTCTCTCCTCTCCCTGCTGTGTCAAACTATCAACTTCTCACTCATTCATCTCTCGTTTGCTTGCGCCCTGTCTCTCCGCGTCTGACAAGCCACCTAACTTGAATCTCCCTCGGAGTAGATTTAAAAGAATGTCTTCTCACATGCTCTCATCTCTCTCTTCCATCCAGTGCTGATGGCCAGCCCACTCTCCTACCACCTGAGCAGGTACAAGAGCTGAACCTGCGCTCAACAGGTATGCTGAACAACGTGCAGCGCCTATTCTCCCACCACATGATCCAGACGTTTGGTTGTGACTACTCCACCAGTGGTGTCACGCTGGAGGCCCTGCAGACAAAGCTACGCAACTTTCTGGAGCTTCGTACAGCGGACGGGCCCCGTCATGACACCTATCTGATTTTCTACAGTGGGCACACGCACAAAGGCACTGGGGCTTGGGCTCTGGCTGGTAAGATCCCCACAAAAAAAAAAAATAGAAAGATTTTCCTTCTTGGAAAATTATCAGTCTACACAGTCAAATCTTCTCTCTTTTTTGCTTGTTTAATTTCTGTGAATGTATTAGGGATGCAATCTTGAAACATAGACCGGTAATCTTCATGCTTATTTCAGCTATTTTTTCCATTTGACTGCAATACCACAATGTGCTTATCATTCTTGGCAAGGCAATTTTATTTACATAGCATTTTCATTTCAAGTAAACTCAATGCGCCTAACAATTATATGTAACTTGAGATTACAATATTCTTACATTCTACTCTTCCAAACTCCATTTCTACCAGCAGTAGAGGTGACATATTATTACAGGGGTTTCCAACCAGAGGTGTTTTTACAGCAGGGGGAGTTCCGGAGAGTATGTAGAAAGATTGTAGCTATGATTAATATATATATTTACACACACATATTAAGTGAGGTGCAACAGCTGAACATAACATGTTGAGATCGAGAGTGTGTGAAACATTATTGAAATTATTAGTGTAAAATTAATTGATAAATGGCTGAAATGTCTACCTGCTTTAGTAGTAAAATGCAAATTTGAACAAACCTAACCTAAACATTGACAGTTCAAATGAATAAAGAAATATTGTAACATGACCACTTTTGCATAACCAACAATGTTTATAACATCCAGTTTAAAATGAACCAAAAATGAAAATATTTTGGATGTGACGGGTTGAGTCCATGAAGGGGGAAGTTGAGTTCATGGGACAGAGCTGTGGAGTTACATCAGACAAAAAAGGTTGGAAACCCCTGGATCATTACACGATAACAGCTGTCTGACAGCTGACACTGCTTTATTAATATGCATCATGATTTATTATTGAACATTGCATGTTTTGAGTATCTTAATTCACTAAAGGAGATGAGCACAGTGACTTTAACTTTCATGTCGAACAAAACTAATTTATTTTAGCATTTGCTGTTGCATTCTTTCACAGCTGATTTATCTATGAAAGCAACCAGCAGAATAACGAGAACCACTCTGTTGCCTCAAATAAAAACTGTATTTGTAAACATCAGAAAGATTAAATTTGCCATGGTCAATCATCGCAATGAACAGCGAGTTGGATATCAGTTTAATCTCTTAAAAGTTGGCTTGTAGTTGACACAAATTAATAGTTTGTAATCAACTAAAGACTCAGAGTTCAATGCAACACACATTTAACACTAAAAATGTAATGTATTTACTGCAGAGCTGCTGGCGGATGGCATTAGGTAGATCTTGTATTCTCCCTGCAAACTGGATTTGCATTACAGTCTGATTTCCATTCTTTTC
>NC_045755.1:7852379-7860660 GCF_008692095.1 Etheostoma spectabile | reverse complement strand
CTGTGAAGGACTCAGCACAGAAGTTTTTTGTTCCAGTAGAGAAGATTCTGTGAAAGTTTCAGACGGTCTGTTGTGACACGAGCATTCCCTCCGCAGAAATGAGAATCACAGCAGGTTAACACGGTGTCAGCTCCAGCGCCTCTGTTCAGAGATGACTTGACACATTATCTTCCCGCGTGCCGCTGCAAACAAGAAGAAGAAAAATCCCCATTGAAAAGATAATCACTTCCTGTGTCACCATCCTGAAGGGACGTGTTTTGTGGATAATTGCATGCGTTTGGAAAAAGTGGGCTTGTTTAGGCAGAAATCCAGACAGTCACAGATTTCAAGGTATATTTCTGTGGCCAGTCCTAAATTATACAGTCATCCATGACAGAAGTTTGTCTTTACTCTGTGTATTACAGTGTATACACGCCATTTAGTAATGTGACAGCGGTGTCTCTGAATTGGCTTGTTGTAGACAAGTCCAAATATAAATTGGTCCTTGGTGAAGTTGCTCTGTGGCCAAGAATATGAGTCATTTTTTGCCACAGCTCTTGTTTACTTACCTTGCACTTTTCTTGCAGTAAAAGGATCATTTTGAGGTAACGGAAATAATTTCCTGTACATCTGTTGGCGAGGCACTACAGCTCTTATCTTTGTACTTTGGATCTGCCATCTGGAAAACGGCATCTTTGTGCAATGTGTGTGGTTGTGATGACAGCAGTTAGACAGTCCCGCAAGTGAAAGTTGACAGGTTTGATCCCTGCATCAACAGCCTGCGTCCTGTGTCCAGTTGAAATGTCCTTGACCAAACTTGCTTATAGAGAGATATACGGTGGTGAGGAGTTTTAGATATTTAAAAACATAAGAAAATGCAAATATATGGTTCAAAAAGACCTTTTAATATACCAAACATAGGGATACAATGGTTTATCATTCTCTCCCTTCCTTTTCCCCTTTTTTGTCACGCAACACTAGCTCACTTTACTTGTCTTCCTCTATTCCTCTTTCTATCACTCTCTCCCCCCATCTCACTATCTAACCTCCTCTCCTGCAGGAGGTGAGAGCCTCCACATGGCACAGTTGCTGGAGTTGTGGAAGGAGAAGAACGCCGGCCACTTCTCCCGTCTCATCCTCGTCTTAGATACTGAAAACTCCCTCCCCTGGGTGAAGGAGATACGCAAGGTGGACGGCATCTATATAGCCGTGCAAGGCGCTGAGCTGTCCGGCACCCGGGTGGACCCAGAGCCTGGAGACACCCCCCTCCTCGGGGACTTCACTTCCGAATGGGTGGAGTTCAACTGCAACCCAGACAGCGACACCCAGTGGTCAGAAAAGGGAAGGACTGTGACGGCCGCATACGGCGTCTCCAAACGCTGGAGTGACTACACGCTTCACCTGCCCACTGGAAGTGATGTGGCCAAGCATTGGAAGACACACTTTCCAAAGGTTACATATCCCATGGTGCACCTCTCCAACTGGTGTTGTGGCCTCAACCTGTTCTGGTTGTGTAGTGTGTTTCTGCGCTGCTTCAGGAGATGTAAACTAGCTTGGTTCCCACCATCTGTACTGGACACTGGGCAGGGCATTAAACTGGTGCACTCTTAGATAATAAGGGAAGATGACATGTACATTTGGACTCTGGTAGTCTGGTAGCTGAGTAGGAGGTGTTTATAGAAAGGAAAAACAATGCTGTACACAAACATGCACACAGGTTCAACTCCTCCCAAATGTATTTCTGCATGTTTAATTGCTATGTTGCAGAACAGCAGTAATTTCATAGCAAAACACCAGCTCAATATTCTATTGTATAACCCAAAATGAGGGAGTGAAAAAACATATAAAATAACTTCTTTTAATGGTAAGATATTCCACAATTACAGTGGATGAATCCATATGAAGTACATACTTATAACTTCTTAAAATATGTTGAGGTAAAAGACCAAAATGTGTGTTTTTTTTGGGACCATGTGATATTGGGTTTTTGAATACTATTTTTCCATTATAATTATTTCTTTGGAAAGCTTTTCTGGTTTGATATTATTTTCAATATGATAGTGCCTTAAAGTGCCTTAAGGATGGATGTGGGATGCCTGTTTTTTATATTTGTGTGTGTATATATATATATATATACACACACACTGTATATCCTTGCCTCGCCTCTTATTTACATCAGGGGTTTCAGCTTACACTTTCAACGTGTGAGAAGGGTAGTGTCTTCCTAAAGTCTTTCAACAGGACAGACAAAAACATTGACTGTTGTGCGGCTGAACTCCGTGACCCTGCGTACGGAACTGTCTAACCACAAGGGCAACCTGCCACTCTTGCTGTGGGATGTTTTCCTCGTCACTTTCAAACATTTCAGATATGCATTTATTCCTAAATTGAACCAAGACAGATGCATAATCTCTAGACACTGTCCCTATATTGTGCCTCATCCTGTTTATTTTCACAAATTAATTCAAGTTGAAGAAGTCATTTGCTCTGTACAAACGCAGCACATTCAGGTTTTTCTAGCCGTTGTCCTTGCCACGCTGTGAAAAAGTGATGCGTCATGCAAAACGACAAATCAAGCAGCAGCCAATGCTTTTTATTGGTGCACTGACCTTAAGAAGTCATATTGACCATCCTTTATTTCCTACTTTATTAGCTGTGTTGGATCCCTCTCCCACACAACCCTAAACTCTGGAGTGGATTGCTGCCTTAAAGTGTGTGTTACTGTGACTTTTCCAAGAGGTCAAATTAGGGCTGGGCCATATGACGATATATATTGTCAAAACAATTAAAGTTCTATTGCATATATTTTTTCAATATAGTTTCTATCCTTGATGTAAAAGAAAAAACAGCATCCAAACTGCATTACGTTCTGATACTTGCATTTTATGTTCATTTTGCAATTACGTTCTTAATAAAATGAGAAAATACTCAGTCCTTTCCTATTGTCAAGTTTTTAATTTATACAGGAGTTTACAAAAAAGCCATGCCACCATGTGGTTCTTTCATATATACTTTATTGAATTATCAGAAACATGCTACATCATGATATATATGGTTATTGAGATGAAATGACCTACAGTATATCAGGATAGAAAACTTTGGCCATATTGCCCAGCCCTGAGTCAAGTGGTGTTTTCCACATGTTAATTCCCCTTGTGCCTCATTTAAGTTATGCCTGACAGTATCAAAAATAAAGTTGGATAGTAAACCGATTTAAACGTTGCTGTCTGACGTATGTAGTTGGATGAGGCGGGAACATAAATACAAATGAATTTATTAACAGTAGGCTACATGGAAATGGAAGAGAAAAAGGGGGATAAAAAGGAGAAAGCAAGACATGGTGGTAGACAATCAGTCTGACTCATTTAACATGGCTGGCTGTAGAAACGCTAGCATTGCCTGGCAAATATTAGGATCGTTAAGGGAAAATGAAACAATACGTAACACGGCATACTATCTCTGAGGGATTTGTTCACTATGCTTTCACCTCGGAAAGTCCCGGTGCCTGGCTGGACATGTGTCCGAGACTTTGCTGGGCATTTCACTGCTCTCAGAAAGCAGGGCTGTGGCCTGGCTCATGCCTGAACGCTGCTATTAGACACAGAGCAAGGTTTGGGGGAGACTTTGGAAAGACGAAGTTGACATTCGAAGCAACGTTTCCTATCAGCTTTTATTTATTACACGTAACGGGGAGAACCGAAGAAAAAATGGCATGAACCATGAGCTACCTTTCACCACTCTTAACGTGCTGTGCTTAGGTGCTGTAAATGTCAAACTGTTAGGCAGGTATGAGCTATAAAATGAGTATTCACAGTGGAAATTAGTGAAAAAGAGATAAATGCTGTCTTGTCTTGTGGGCATTCTTTTCATTGCTGCATAGCCTGCTTGCAAGCTGTGGTTATAGCTAAAGTCGGGGATTCATGTATAAAACAGTTATATTAGATTACGGGCCGGATTCATCTCCTAAACTGGATTAGGTAATAAAAGAGTCAGCCGCCTCTGAGGCCCATGAGGATGTGCTGAGTCAGAGCCTGCCGCACACACTCTCAAACAAACCCATCAACTCAGATCCATGCATACGTTCAACCGCATACACACATTCTCTACTGCCTTTTTTTCTCTAAAGCTCTTGTATCTCCTCTGTGGGTAATTACAGCCTGTCATGGGGCATTACCTTCTAATACAGGCAAAGTGATGTGCCTGACGCTTGCCTGCAATTTATTTGGGGGAATAAATGTGCTTTTATAGCCCAAGCTGTATCTTACCAAAGAGACTGGAGCAGCAAATACATCGGCTGTTTCTCTATTACTGTTTATTCAAAATTCATCTGAACGGACTGTGTAGTGATGGGAGGGGGGGAGCAATTTGTGCCTTTAAAAAAAAAAAATTAACTTCCTTAAATCTTGTTTTTAGTCAGTTTTTTGGTGTTTAACCATTTGTCTATTCACTATTTTGGATAAGGGTGTCTGAACTCTGAAGGAACGACTTAGTTTAATATGAGATAATTAACTTTCTGTGATTTTCAAGCTAATTGAGCTTAGTGTGCTGCCATTTTCAACCTAGGCATCCTCCTTCACCAATCACCACTACAACTCAGTGAAATCAAGTGGGCGCACTTTTTAAGTTAAATGTACTAGAACCAGTACTAGTTTCTCCTCGAGCAGAAGTAATAATGAGAGATTACCGATTCAGCAGCAGCAGCACCGTTTCAACTTGTGTGCCCTGTTTTACAGCAGGCCTGCTTGCTGTGGCTCGCTGTAGGTCTGACATTGAAATGTCAAAGCCATTATCTTAAATTACAAGGGTTGAGGATGCGCTTAGTGGCCGTTTAATCGTACAACACTCCCTACTGTACGCAGACAATGATTTGGAGGAGGAGGCTGCCAAAATCTGCCCACTCTTAGGCTTCAACATAGCACTTTCTTTCAGACCCACATGGTTATCGAGAGAACAATGCTCAAGGATGGTTCAAGGAATAATTTGACGCGTTGGAGAATGTGCTTATTTGCTTTCTTGCTGAGAATTAGAAGAGAAGATTAATACCTCTCATACTGCCTGTATGGTATGTAGCTGAAAAAGCTAGCCTGGTTTTATCTACTTGGACAGTATATCTACAGTTGCCAGGCAACCCCAGAGATCCAAAGAAGTTGCTGGACCTGGTCACGAAATAGCCATAAAACGACAAATTGTCATTTTTGCAGTCTGTTTTTTTGTGTATTAAACTAACAAGACATAAATAGTGAGCTTTAGAAGAGCTGGTTGGCAGATTGTGTTACAATTGGACAAGGAAAAAGGACTTGTTTCGGCTTATTTTCAAATTGTGCTAAGCTAACCAGCCGCCTACAGCTACATAATTGACTCGAAGTGTTATTAGCATTTTCCCAAAAATGTTAATCTGTTGTAAAATGTCTGGTGCATTTGAGCACCATCAGGATGTTCTAGCTGGAATCAAGAACTACCTGGACTGGAAGGCAAAAGAGTTGATCCGATCAACATTCACTGTCAAGATAAGCTGAAATGTATAGATTTTCATATTCAGATACTGTATGTGCAGAGATTATTCATGGTTCAAGGATTGGAGTTACTCTGGGCAAGGGTTTACGAGCTGATGCAGAAAGGGGGTAGGGCGAAGCAAACCTTGTAGCCTCAGTTATTGCACATGCCGTCTTGTCAAGTGAAGGTCAAGATTATGGGAGGATAGAGGAATTAAGTGTATTTTGTGTGGGGGGCGGACATCTGGGTCACTTTGGCCTATTGTCGTCTTGGCCTCATTAAGACATAAAAACACATTCACTGTCTTATCTGGATGATTAAAAACAGGTTAATGCAGAATATAAATGCATGCAGGTGCAGCTAACATTGGAATCAGAATGTGAACAGATGTTGAAGAAATTCAGGGCCCATTAAATCTAATCACATAATATGAGATATGAGCGGGGCCTTGTTCAGGTGTGTCATCAATACGAATTGTTAATTTTGAACTCATCCTCAGTCAAACTCAACTGCTCTGGATATTGGCTCTTGTAAGCAGCCAAATATACTTAATGTGAGCCAGATGATACTGAGACACTTGATTCAATTAAAAATGTAAATCGGAGGCTAACAAGACTGTCTCACTGTGGGATCGGAGGTTTGGTAATTAGCTTTGTTGTCACAGTTGGGTTGAGATGGGACAGGGCAAGGCTGAGCTAGGCTAGTGAGACAGATGAGTTTCCTATCCTGATCTCACAACTGAGAACCCCAGATGTCAGCCGAGTCAGCCAAAGCAGGCTTCTCCTGCTCAAGTGAAATATCTGTTCATGTCACCTGGGAGTTGGGTCTGGATGGTTGAAATTTTGCTGCACTGATAACAGTTTAGATACTTGGATGCAGTGTCAAAAATGTTTTTAAACAGACTTTTTTTCAGTGTTGCTTATTGAGCAACATCACATTTCATTGTGCAAGAAATTATTATTTACTCTCAATTACACATTACATCTACTATAGTCCTTACTAAAAGGATTTCTCTGGGAAAAGTTGCATTTACAACAACAACTCAAAGACTAGTTTGATATTTCGGATATACATTTATTCGCTGTCTTGCAGAGTAAATATGAAGCTGAGGCCTGCAGCCTGTTAGCTTAGCTTAGCATAAATACTGAAAACAGGAAGAACTGCTAGCCTGAAAGCCAAAAGAGAGCAAATTAAAGAGTATTTATTAGAATGATAAACCAACCCCTTGACTTTAATTTTTGAGGCAGTCCAAATCAGTTGTGCTTTTCTAAAGGAATAGTTCAATATTTTGTGAAATATGCTTTAGTCTTAGAAATTGGTTGTGCGCAAATTGTGTTACATCAGGACAAAGTCAGCCTAGCTGTCCAGTCTTTAAATGCTAAGCTAACTGGCTGCAGGCTCTATAGCTACATCTTTACTGTACAAATATGACAGTGGGATTGATCACCTCATCTAATTCTTGGCAAGAAATTTGTAAGTGTATTTCCTAAAATGTCTAACTCTTCCTTTTTATCCAAAACAATTGCTAATGATGGGAGAAAAAAGGCTATGGAATCAGTTTACGCCCAGCCCTGCAGGAGAGGTTAACTATTCTTGGTGCCGGCGTCATGAAACTCAAAGTTAAACTCAATAAAAATAACATTTAATTAAATTATGGTCAGGCCAGCATCAGGTATGCCACCATTTGCTCCCTGGCTGTTGCATTTAAAATGTTATGCAGCCGCCCGCCATTAGGCGGACAGCTGCCCCCCGCGGAACGAAGAGGGGTTTGTGAACACCCTGCTGCTGTCCCAGTGTTTTTAACGATTGACATGCATTGGACAAATGACCCCTGCCTTCACGCATACTATATACTATACCATTTACTAGTAAGCCACAAAAAGTGCGTGTACTAATAGTATGTCAAGTGTAGTATGCCAAAAATGTATAATCATATAACCACTTGCCTTGAGCAATGTGTAGGTCAGACGTCTGTGCTGCTAACCTTAGCCACACTGCTACTAGCTAGCTAAGTCGTTACGGGAGGGTTTATGGTACTGTACAACATTGTAGCTAAACTACGTTTTATGGATTATCAGATTTTGGCAGAATGCCAGAATTAGAAAATAATTGAGGATTTATGTGAGACAAGAAACTTTCTCTCATGCCTGAGTTGAACTGGAAAATACACTGGACCTTTACTGATATGGATAATTTCGCAGTGGCACTGCATTACATAGCTAAGGTAAGACCTGGTTGATTTGGGCTTGTTCAAGTGTAAATTAGCCTAGCTAGCTTGTACTTGTGTTTGTTATATGTGGCACCATCTTGCCTTGCTTTTAACTGTTTTTTTGTTTTAAAATGTGACGCATAAACGTTTCTCATATTCGTGGTTGAGAGTGGCTTATCATGGTGTATATTTTTAATGAGTTGTTGGTTTGAAGTGCGCTGTAAATCCTGTGTTGTTAAGATTGGCGTTAGTGTTCAGGTAAATCCTAGCCTACTGTAGGCTAGGCTATGTCTTGCACCTCTCCCTCCGTGCTTTTTGCTCGTTGCAGTAAAGGCAATGGGTCTGTGTCACCTTATTTGACAGACATTTGACAAGCATTTTCCTTTTATTTCTGACAATTTGGTAAACAAAAATGTATATTAGGCTTGAGTAAATACAACCCCAATTTCCAACACTGGTTTAAAAAACATTTTATATTTAAATAAATCACCCAGAGAGTCATGTAGCCTACAGCCTGAACTGCAGATCAATCTGAGATCTCCCGTTCAGGAAGTTTATATTCTGCTTGCTCAGCGGTTGTTTGGTAAATTGCTCTTCAAC
>NC_045755.1:7850274-7852369 GCF_008692095.1 Etheostoma spectabile | reverse complement strand
AGGTTTTTAAAAGCTTTTATTTAATTCTCAATTCTGATCATTTTGGTGCTGGTGATTTTCCTTTGGATCTAGCTAAAACCTCTTTGCGGGGCGCCAAAAAATCCCCTATGCAAGAAAAACCCTGCCACTTGTGGAAACCCTGTGCCCCCTTACTGACTATGTATGTTGCGCCCGCTGCCTATGCTGTACGAGCCTGTACATCATGATGAATATCGACAGATTGTGGTAGACTGGAGTGGATAGGTCTGTTCTGTGAAATATTTGAATGTTCTTAAAAAACCTTAATTGAGAAGGATTTGAAGTGAGACAGAAAGGTGGCCCAACTCTTTGTGCAGTCTCTTTATAGACTGCCATCCTGCATTGAAAATTCTCTCTTCAGCAAATGCAGTGCTGATGCATGACTCACCTAAGCCTGCTTCTCCAATCTTCAGTCTGTCTAACTGCGGATAAGTGGGTTATGCAGCCACACTGGGGGTCTCCTCTCAACAATGACACAACAACGCACTCAGGAACTGACTCAAGACATACCTGTCTGCTGCCTGTAACAAGCAGTCAGCTGGGTTTAAGTGTTGCTCATGCACTGAGAAAGGTTGGGTTGAAGGGGGATGGCTGCTTCACAAGATAATAGATTTACAAGAAGTCTTTTGCTCTCCTCCATGTTTATCAGGGGTAGTGTTTATTTCCGCGCTCGTGGGCAGTTGCGTTTGTCGTGTACAGGTGTACCTCTGTGTGTGTGTGTGTGTTTGTGTGTGTGTGAGCAGACCCCTAGGGGGTCCAGTAGAAGCTTGTTTGATTGCAGCCTCACAGCTGGCTCACAATGTTAGCCAGCCGGGCGCCAAGTGAAGTGAAGAGAGAGAGAGAATGAGGCAAAAATTTGAGGAATGGATCGCAAAGACAACCCGATAAATAATGGCAAAACGAGAAAACAGCTTGTACGGCTATAGCTTTTACTGTACAACCAAAAAGATGGAGACATGCGAGAAAATCAGGGAAAAGAGAAAGAGGCAGAAACAGAGAAGAGGAATTGATTGGATAAAGATAGATGGAGGCAGGCAGGTGGGCCCATGGCTGTGTATCAGAGTGAAATGGCTGAGGAAAGAGTACACCTGTCCTTCAGTGATCAAACACACTTACAAACACTTTTTCACTCAGGGACTCTCAGGTACATTCCGGCACACACTCAACAAATAGGACACATATATTCTGCAAGAAAAACGCTAGTTTCTACACAGATGGTATTGCCAGGGTTTTAGGGTTAGATTTAAAGGCAGGCTGAGCGTTCGGTCAGTTTAATTTCTGCGGTCAGAGCCTCATTGCCCCCAATACTATTGGGCAATTGGGCAACGCCATGGAATATTCATTCAGTCAGCGGCAGATTAGGGTTGCACAGTATTGACAAAATGTGATATTGCAAGATTGATATTAATTTCAATATTTATGTCATGTTTTACAAATTACAAAAGTTGTGGGAAAACGCATCATAACAATATTCATAGATTCATAACAAAATGGAGCACAGTGAGACTTATATACGGCTCTCTAGTGCAGCTGGACCACAGGTTGGTCGTGAATGAAAAATAATCAATCTATCCAACTCTAAACTCTTCCTCCACCGCCTTTGATGAAGTTGCGGTATGGGATTTGGTTTGTCTCGTTCATTCAGAAGCATCTTGAAGCCTTTTTTTTTCCACTGTGTGGATGGGAATCACATCTTTGGCCAAATGATACATTATAGCATTGGTGATTTTGGTAATCAATGTCTGGCTCTGGCGTATTAACTGCAACAGGTTGTTTTCGGGATAGATAGATAGATAGATAGATAGATAGATAGATAGATAGATAGATAGATACATACATAATAGAATATACATATTTATGATCCCAAAAAATATGGGAAATTACAGTGTTACAGCAGCCCACAAAATAACATACATGCAATATACTGAATATAATAAAATAATAAAATATAAGAACAAATATTTAAATATATACAAGATGGGAAAAAACAAAATGTACACCTGTTTAAGTATAAGTATGCTAAAATGTAAATGAACCAGTCGTGCCGGTTGCCCTTATTGCAATACTGTGGTGTCTC
>NC_045755.1:7850096-7850264 GCF_008692095.1 Etheostoma spectabile | reverse complement strand
CTACCCCCCAGGGATGATGTGTTGAAGAGTTTTATTGTCTGTGGTAGGAATAATTTCCTGTAGCGGTCCGTGCGGCATTTAAACTGTCGGAGCCTCTTAGAGAAGCTGCACCTCTGTTGGACCAGTGTGGGGTGGAGAGGGTGGTCAGGGTTATCCATGATAGATAAC
>NC_045755.1:7848160-7850073 GCF_008692095.1 Etheostoma spectabile | reverse complement strand
CACCACAGCTTCAAAAGTGTCCTGTTTGCAGCCGATCACAGAGCCAGCCTTCCTGATAGTATTATGCACTCATGATTCGTTCCGTTTTGTTGTCTATATTTCTTCATTTACACTGTCACTCTGTCAAAATATGCGCACACCTCACGTGGAACGCTCCGTAGGGTTTGTCATGTAGTGGCCCTGTGCGCTGACATGCACTAACATGTGCAAGTGGCACGGTAACTGGCCAATGAAACATGTTTGTAAAAGCGTTTCAAGCGGGCTAAAACACAACTAAGCCACACGGTCAACAGACGGGACGCATCGCTCCACAAAAGAAACAAAATATTGCATACTTATTGTGACACTTTAGATATAATATTGCGCAACGTGATATTGTGATAGCGATGTTAACTCAATGTATCATGTACCCCTGGACTGGATGTCCCTGAACAAAGGAAAAGAAAGACAAAGAGGCAGGGGACACTATGGAGAGACCATGAGATTGTATGTGGATAGGTGATAGTATAAAAAAGAGAAAAATGAATTGCTAAAGAGAGAAAGAAAATGATGAGAAAATACTCTTATATAGAAGCAAGAAAACACACACACACACACACACACACACACAAAATCCCATTGGGGATGGCTGTCATCCATCGTTGTGTTCAGTGTGGGAACATTCCAGGCTCATCTGTTTTGGCTGGAGTGCGACTGCTTGGAGAGAGAAATTCACAGAGAAAGAAAAGGAGACTGCGAGAGGGGGGTTTAAAGAGGTGGAGCGGAAGGAGAGAGGAGCAGACAGTGAGGAAGAGAGTAAGCAAGACAAAGAGACAGAGAAAAGTCAACTGTGTTTTTTGGGTGTCAGGTAGGGGGTGAACCTGTTGCTACATTTCAAGTCCAGCTGTTCTATTGGGATTAGGGCTGCACGATATGAGGAAAATATGCAATAACGTGAATATAGCAATAACGATATTACTTGCGATAAATATAGAGATGTTAAAGTGTATGCAGTTCTGCATTTCTGCTGCTTTCATTTTTCTGCTAAAATACAACTATTTGCTTGTTGAACTAAAGACAAATGAAAGGAAATAATTTCCAACTTACTTTTATTGACCAAATTGAACATTAAATTGAATATATAAGGCCCCCCAGTGTCTTTCGATGATATCTTTATCTTCAGAATCTTTAATAACATATAATGTGGTCTTAATCTTCATGACAGTATAAAATCAAACAGGTCATTTTACCCATGGGTGTCAGTGTGACCTAGTAGTAAACAAGAGACTTGCATATTTCCCTAATCTGTGGTGTCAATGTGACATTTTTGCAAAAAAGTCACAAATTGAACTCCCGCATTTGTGTGTAATTCTGACAGCAACTGCAAACATACACATAGTCCTGTAGCTTGAAGAAACTCAGGCAGTTTTTGTTTTGTTTTTACCTTTGGACAGCTAGCTGTTTCTCTGTTTCCAGTCTTTATGCTTAGCTATGCAATCCATCGCCTGGCTCTATCTTCGTATTTAAAGGGGAAACACATTTTACACATCAAAGTCTTTTTACAAGTCTGGGGAAGTACTTCTGCGTATGTGAAAAAGTTGTATAAAGCCTTTGGCGGCTCCAGAGGGAGCTGCACGATGTCTGATAAACGGCGGTCGGGTCTGAAGACCAAAAGTTTGAAAATAAATGTGTGTGGAGTTAATAAGAAGCTACCAGACCTCTGCAGCCCGCTGCTCATCTTTGCTTGAGGCTATCAGCTCAAGGCTACATAAGCTGCTAAAAACTTTACGTACCCAAATCTTTGATCAAACTATTGACAGTGAGTTACATTGTGGTTAAAGGTCCTATGAAATGCTGGATGCTTTTATATAGACTTTACCGGTCCCTTACTACTGTATCTGAAGTCTCTTTCCAGAAATTCAGCCTTGGTGCAG
>NC_045755.1:7839881-7848150 GCF_008692095.1 Etheostoma spectabile | reverse complement strand
CAGCCACTAGAGCCAGTCCCACAATGAGCTTTCCTAAGGCCTCGCCATCTCTGTGTCTGTAGCTTTAAATCCTATTGAGGAGAGGGGGTGACAAGGTGGAGGCTGGCGGTATGGCCTTGACCAACTGCCATGCTTTGCTTGTTTGCAAGCCATAATGTTTCTCTCTTTCTCATGGGCGGACCAAATCCTCTGGGTGGGTAAAGCAGAAAAATGGGAGGTAACCTTGCTCCTTATGACCTCATAAAAAGTAGGATTCCAGATCGGCTCATCTGAGCTTTCATTTTTTCTCAAAGGCAGAGCAGGATACCCAGGGCTCGGTTTACACCTATCGCCATTTCTAGCCACTGGGAGACCATAGGCAGGCTAGGGGAACGCATATTAATGTTAAAAAACCTCATAAAGTGAAATGTTCATGCCATGGGACCTTTTAATGTTGCCAAAAGCTTTGACAAGGAAGAAGAATGCATGGGGTAGAAAAATGATATCTCCTGTTCAATTTTGATACTTCACTGTCCATGTCTGACAGTGTTATAGGAGAGCAACGCTAAATCGTACTCATTTAATAGACGGATATGAGACTGGTATTAATGTTCTTATTTAACGCTCTGCAAGAAAGCAGACTATAACCTGGCAATTAAACCCTTTTCTTTCCCTGCTGCATCTATATTATGTAAATGTTTTGCATATGATTAGTGACACTCCATCATAGACTTCCCTTTAAATGATGAACCTTTTAATTGCCACTCAACACAGTCTGTAAACAACAGCCTGTTTGTAAAAGAAATCATAGGCATGTTTTGATCTAAAAAGGGAAATTAACCACAGTAGCTTGAGTATTAATTGCCCAACTAAACATCATGAATGAGGGACGAAACCAGTCAACCTGTCTCATCACCTGAAGGCTCATTGCATTTTAATGTACGAAATGTTCAACAAATTAAGTTTGTCTGAATAATCAATTGATTTCTTATTCAAAACACTGAGGAAGATTAAAACCTCTCTGAAGCAGCTCTCATGGCGGCACTTGCCTTTAAGGACACCGCCAGGTCCAAACTGGTGTGCACACAGTTTATTTTTCCTTGACTGTTAATCTGATGCTGGCCTTTCTCTCTTCTATCCCATAACTGCTGCTTCCCCTCCAGTTGCTAAGCTGCTGTTTCGGGTTGAGCTGTTTTAACCACCGGCCGTTGATCATATTCGGTTTAATTACCTCTGTGTGGACCGGAGGAGTATTAGAAATCATGACCTGATGCATATTCAATAAATTGACTGAAACAGCAAATGGAAATGGCTACCCTATGATCCGTGTTCATCTGTGCACTGGAAATTTATGCAAGAATGACCTTCAGATGTTCTCACTCGCAGGCAAAAGAAAACAGAAGTCCTATTGATATCAGGTTATCAGAGATGATAACTGAGGACTGCTGCACATACTTTTGTTGTGACATTAAATTTGGTTAAAGAAGCTATACATAATTGAAGTTTGTGCTAGAGCTATACACTGTGGCTGTAACATGTCTTATACATTGTATAATGGATCCCAATGGAGTCCTGAAAAGTCCTTTTTAAAGCTTCTCCCTGGTTCTTTAAGCAGACCTGGAATGCTATATTTTCAACAGTAATGCACACCAGGAATTAAACATGACAGACTCAGATAAACCACCAGTTGAGCTGATCGGACATGTCTTAGGTTCTTACGCAACATAGCAGAAAACAAAGAGTTACGTCACAAGGGAAATGGAAACAAATGTCTATGAGCTGTTGTTTTCTGAATTTACAGTACGTATTTCTTTTTAATGTGAGGGTGCAAGAGGCTTACCGGAAAGAAAAATTATATACAGTATATGGATATAGTCTATAGTCCTCTCATGACACAAATCCAGAGCTTATGTTTCTAATATTGTTGCAAGTTTTCTGCACTCCACTCAACTTGTCATGATGCAGTGCACATCTATTACCCACCTTTAATGTTTACTGAGGTAAGGCAGAAATCTTTTTTTTTTACTTTTTTTGTACAAGCGGGAGAAGAAGAAAGTCCAGCCCTGACCTTCAGGGAGAAGTGGCGGCTGAGGCCGCTGCATGTTTTTTTTAAATTTACTCATCAATGGTGTTTACCAGCGGTTAAGAGATTGAAGTTGCGCCCTCAGGGACTGAATTTTATTACCCAGGAGTCCTTTGTATCCCTGGCTGTCCACTGTGAAAAAGCTTTCTATTGATCATCTCAGAGCAGGGAAGGGGATTGGAAACATGCACAGGTGCCGAAATGACACGGCTGTGTTAGCTATCTCTGTGGAATGCATCAGCCTCTTTAAACTGGGTATTAACGATGCAGAAAATAAGTGAAATGATCAACGTTTTTGTTCTTGTTTTTTGGCATTGCTCTCCCTTTTGTGTTTGCCTGTGTCCCTTCCAGCTGTGCATACTACACATATTCCTTATACTTTGTGTGTTTGCACGCATGCGCAAGCGTCCTCAGTATATACACTTCACGCCTGTGAACTGTGTGCACATTTATTGGCTTGTGCTGCATTACAGAGAATTAACTGACTGAATAACTTAAGCTCTCACTGTGCTAATTAAAACAGCTTGCACTCGCAAGGCAGTAATTAATTTCTGAATGGACGCTTTTTGGACACAAGGATGTTCTGAGGACAACCAATGTTAAAACATCCTGTGTAGTTTGGCTAAAGGTGTCATTCTTAAAAGTGATTCATTACAGTTTACACACTAAAATGACATGCATAGCATCATTATTTAAACTGGCATACAGAGAGCAAAACCTTTTCTCAAGTCTCCAAAAGTCTAAACACATTTTCTGCTTTACACACATTTTGCAATTCAAAATGGCACTTTTTAAATGCACTGAACACGGTTCTCTGCATAAGACACAACAGTCTGACATAAATTCAAATGTTTGCCATTTCAAACTGACACTACCTGAGCTAATATTTGTGCCACCTGGCCAAACACCTCAGTGGTTAATTGTTACCACTTCAATCAGCAAGTAAGCACTATGAAAAGACCACAGGTGAGCACCAACAATGGAAGACCCAGCTGTGCAACAAGATGCTGCCTAGATATTTTTCTTGCCTCTTTCTTTTCCTATAATTTGTCTGCAATTTTCTTTTTCAGTTTACTGTTTTTTGTGTGCATATTTTTGTAGACTGGGTAAACCCCGGCCACTCTGCCGGCGATTTGATTTTGCCCTGCAGCTCGGTCTGGAAACCTGCACGTTTAATTCTCCTGCTTCAGTTCACAATTTTGCGGGAACCAATCACAAACTGGCTTATCTACCTGGCACGCTACTGGCGGGTTTAACACAATGACGATAGAGAAGCGACCAAGCAACTTCCTGTTTAAATTCAACATAGCGGCCACTGATATATGAGGTATTTTGTGTGTGTGGTTGTGTGAATTGTGTAAAGTATTAGGGACGTAGTTTGCAAAATTGTGTTTTTGCAGTTGTAAAAACACTGTGATGTTGAGCGGAACACAAATTAATTTCAAGCCAAGTCAATACCACAGCAGAATCAGTGTTTATTGTCCTTTTGCTCAAAGAAACCGTGTGTGCTGATATCTGATTAGCACAACCTGAAACAGCAGCTTAGCAACTGGAGGTGAAGCATCAGATTTTTCTATTTCAAAGGCAGGAAATATAAAATATCTATCACGACCATCTCCTATGGCATTCTTCAAAGGCCTATTCCCCATAGTCTCACAGTGGTAGTTAATTAATTCAGAAGCTATATCCTATTTCTGTATAATATGGGGAGTAGGCAAGATGTTGCCAGCAAGTCGTCCTTGCCAGCAGCCTTATTATCAGTCAACAATGAATTTAGACGATTCATGTGATACTGGCCGAGTGGCCTCACTTGCAGAATACAAATGCAAAAATTTGTATCCACCAGAGTGTGTGTGTGTGTGTGTGTGTGTGTGTGTGTGTGTGTGTGTGTGTGTGTGTGTGTGTGTGTGTGTGTGTGTGTGTGTGTGTGTGTGTGTGTGTGTGTGTGTGTGTGTGTGTGTGTGTGTGCGCGCTTGCCATGTAGGGGCGTGCCACATGCGGCAGGTAATCTAAGGAAACGCCTGACCCAGAAAGCAGTACAAGGAATGTGACGCATTACCCTGTCGAGCCCTCCACCCTACCATTCATTTCCATCAAGACCTGAAGTAATGCTTGTATTCTCGGCTGAAATTGCTTTCTGCCTTTTCGGGTCAGTACAACTGGACTGTGGGATGGGGGAGGGTGTTGTTTCTGTGTAAGTGTTTTCTGCTTCTTCTTTTTGTTGCTGTCGTAAGTAGTAGCCTGGGCGTGTGGTCAGCCACCATGCTACGGTCATATTAGTGAGGTGATTTATATGTGCCCAGGTTTTCGACAGCATGATAGAGTGGCCTCCTGGTGAACTGCGTTTGCACATTTCTCCTCTCTCACATTTTTTCCATCCTCTTTTATTCTGCATTTGCCAAGCACAAAGCATTGACTTTATTAGAGCTGTGATGTGATGAATAATGCACTCTCACACATTTTTTTCTCTGGGTGCTTTTCACTATGAGCAACAGCATGACCAAATATTTATCTCTCTTTCTATCTGAGTAGCCAAACAGTTGTGTTAAGATATAGAAGGGAGACAAATTAAACCTGTGTTCCCTGCGAATGACAGGAGGGTTACAACCTTGAACAAAAACCCGTACAGTTTCTGTGGCAGCATTGAATTTAAAAAATACCAAACATTTTGGGTAAAAATTAAAAAAACTGTTGCTAATCTGCATGCAAACCTGCATGCGGCGTGATTGGTTGCAACGTAATTGGTAGCTTTCATTTGACAGCGTGCTGATTGACCCGCCGTGACATTCTCAATGATGTCGCACCGGCGTGTCAGGCGCTCAGGGTTCTGCTTGAAAAATCACATCCAATCATGCTGAGTTATGCAAAGAGCTCTTAGGAATGTTAAGAGCTGAAAACTGTAGGGAAGGCAGCTCGGGATCAGTTGAATCCCAATTATTACAACTTTGAAATATTCTTCTCTGTGAGTCTACACTTGAGACATGACTGCATTGATTTTCCAAAGGAGCTCCCTGATGGATGCAGTACACTTACAGTTTGTTCACACACCCTTATAGTTCTTTTTGATCACAGCTAAGGGCGAGTGTTGAAACGGGTGATTAAGCAGAAGCTGATTGTCCTCTCCCTTTTGAAATATGTATTGAGAAGTTGTCTGCTGTATCAGCTCCTATAACAGCATTGTCATCAACGTCTGTTTTATCATTAGGACAAAACTGCCCTTACTCTGCACTTTACTCGTCTTCTTCACAATGACATTGGCAGATGTGAGCAAAGGCCAAAGATTATAGACAAATAGTTTTGTTTTAAAGGATTAGTTTGACATTTAGGGAAATATGTGTGACGTGTAGGGACGTGAGGACCGGAATGCAGGAATAAGCTGGCAGGTAAAATGAAGTATAGTCCAGAGTTTATTGCAACAAAGAGTTCATGAATAACCAAACAAAAAGGGAAAAACGCCATCCAAAAACAACTCAAAAAATCAAAAGAGGTCTGGTGTGAAAAGTCAAGAGGGAGACAGGAAGCAAAAACTCATAGGGAAACCCAGGGAACAGGAATGAAAGAGGGAAACTTCTTCCACGACAGACAGACAAACAAAACGATCTGACAAGAGACAAGGGACGCAGAGACACTAAATACACTAGGTAATGCAGTAACGAGAGGCAGGTGACAAAAGGGCTGGGAAGCAGGTGGAAAACATCAGGTAATCATAAGAGCGGGAAGACACAGGAAGTGAAACTATTGACAGAACGAGACAAAAAACAGACTTCAAAATAAAACAGGAAACAGAACATAGACACTCAGGGGAACACAAGGCAGGACCGACAACACAAGACACAAACACAAGACAGAATAATAATTTAAAAAAAATAATGAGGAAAAGAACCCGAAGCAAAAACCCCAAACCATAACAATATTCTTCTTTCTTGCAGAGTTAGATGTCAAGATCGATATCACTAAATTATTATCAAGTTATTTAGCTGGTTATTAAGCATAAAGCTTAAGAGGTGCTGGCAGGCTAATTATTTTACCTTTTGACATGGACAGTCTTTATGCTAAGCTAAGCTAACAGTCTCTTGGCTGTAGCGTCAATGTACGTTGTTTGACATATGAACATAGTCCGGAGTTTCCCTTTCACCAATGTATCAAACAACAGGAGATTTTCCGTGTCAGATTCATTTTCAATTACTGCAAATACTCCGTTTGATTTAGACAAGGGGTGGCGCTGAGTTGAGCGTGCAGGAGACAGGACATCACTTTTGTAATTAAAAACACAATTTAAAACATCATCAACATGCCTCCTTGCTTGCTGTATATTGTCAGACATTCAGCACAATCACAGATTACCATGGTTGTACTATAAGAACCAGATATTATGGTCAAGCAGAGCCCTGGTCATTCCTATGAGAGTTGCTTAGTGGTGTATGATGCCATCATAGAGACAAAACAGCGTAGAACATTACACTAACACTAAAGACTTCTGCTGGCCGAGCCGGCTACTTTAAGTTTAGAGCTCTGCTAACTTAAATGGGGAATAAAGGATTTAATGGTGCGACTCTTATAGACATTCCAAATGTTATTGAACCAAATGGATACAATTCTGATTTCCGAAATTGGTCATTTCGCCGGGGTTGTGACACTCAAAACTCTTTCGCCCTGTAAGTCCATGGGAAAAAGTCTTTCTGGGCCAGAGAGCATCACATCATGGGCAAGGAGTTGCAATTTCACTGTTAAGCTACTAGGTTGGATTTGTTTCAAAGCCCACCGCGCTTCCTGGTGGCCTGGAGATTACACACAGTTTGTACATGGGAGCTGGCGAGGTAATCGTTTGTTGTCCGATCCAACTGATTCAGACATTTGCGTCGTCACATACAGCTCCGCCAGTTAATGTTCAAATAATTTCAGGTTTGCAATGCATGTGTGAAAGCTACTATACACACATGGGAGTGGTATCAATCTTCTTATCTAACTCTTAACAGGAAAGCATTTACCAGATTTCCCCAAATCAATATATCTAAACACACCTCTACTGTCAATTTTCTGGCATGCAAGAAAAAGCATTTTTGTACCAATTGACATAATAAATTAAGGAGTAAGTTGGTGGTTTTTGTACCTGTATTCAGCTAAGCTAAGTACTTAAGAACACATGCTGCTCACCCTATAGTTCTTAATACAATAATGTATGGTATGAAGTAAAATAATATATGAACATATTGGACTCTCTGTCACAATTCAGCCCAGTGTGGGTAATGTTTCATTTAACCCAGGCATGCTGGATGCAGGATTCCAGATATGGGCAAAGAAAGGAATAAGTAAAGTAGGTGACCTCTTTAAAGAAAGGATTCTAATGACTTTTGAGGAAATATCTCTAATGTATGACATCCCAAGGATTTTTTTTTTTCAGTCGGGATTCCTGTACTTTCATCCTACGAAGAAATTATAACAAACAATTGCTATGAGAGGGGTTTGATTTTATCAATATATACAGTAACTGGCTTGCATCTGGCTCTAAAGAAACATTAATAACCAGACTTGATGTTGTGGTCAGCTGTCCTCCCCCAGCCTTTGGCCTACTTCTCCTCTGTTTTGCTGTGTCTATCTGGCTGGCTGTGAGGGTGTTCCTGCCTAGGGGGCGTGGCTGCCATCACCTGTTACGTCATCCGCTCAGCTGTGTCCCATCAACTCATCAACTCCTGCCATTCATAAACCCGGGCTGACAACCTCTTCGGCGCCAGATTGTTACATTCCCTTACGTGGTAACGCGGCTCTCAGTATCAGTTGTCTTATGTGCTCTAGCATTAACGCTTGTGTTTGTTTCGTGTTTCTTGTGTTCACCTTGTCTTCTCTGCCTCTCCGCACAGATCATCTGAGCTTCCTTCCACCATCCCTCCGACCTGTCACCTGTTCAGTTGGACTTGCCACTACACTCATTAAACCACCTTTACGTTATCCTGTTTTCCGAGTGCTGATTGTATCTCTGTGTTCTGGGTCTCACGTAACCTAACACTTGAGACATGGAGGGAGAACTTCAAAGAGGACATTTCAGAAAACGATTGGATAATAAAAACATTATGGTTTTGGTAGCCAATTTGGTTGCAGCTATTGAGGAAACTACATAACGTCACTAACCTCCTTGCACTCGACCAATGTTAGTTACACGTGGCCAACTATTTTCATAAACAGATATTCCAACCTCTCCGTTTTCAAAAA
>NC_045755.1:7834154-7839871 GCF_008692095.1 Etheostoma spectabile | reverse complement strand
AGTTTTCAGAAAATTGTTTGTTTACACAAACTCGTGACTCGTAACGAGAAACTCAAGCCCATGTTAGCCAATAAGTATCCCAAAAAAAAGCAACGCAGCAACAAATCTCTCTCTTTTGAACAAAGATGACGCCCGGATCATCATTCGTATGGACTGATCAGAACGTAATGTACCGTGACATCGACATCGGCTGCCTAAACTTCCGTTTGTCTGTTAACCTGCAAACGTGCAAACAGTTTTCCAAAATCACCACTCTGGCCGGAGGTTTTACAAAGAATCGTTTTCAGAGGCAAATTTTTGCATTTAAACAAAGGGCACAAACAAAGGGAAATGTCTCAGTTTTTCAAAATAACCATGTACGTGTAAATGGGGTATTAGTATGTCATTAGTCTGAGTTATCCATTTTCACACACAATATGCACACAAGATTCAAAATTGAAGGATGAGTCTGCTGAGCTTGCACTCAAACAGGAAACTCATTCTTGAATTCATCAGTCGCACAGGCTTGGAATGATGGGAAAGAAGGATACAGCGAATATTCAACATAACAGCAGAGTGAGGTAGATGCCAATCAATCACAGTCTGCAGAGGAGTTTGAATCAGGTGAAATAAGTGGAAACACCTGTGTGTTTGTCTTTATTGTGTAAAGCGTTCCAAAGAAAAAAATCCAACAAAAGCGTATAGTTTCATGTGATTCATGCTCCTCCAACACTACAGCTCTTTTCTTCTGTGCATTACTCACACTTCCTGTGGTTCCAGTCCTTGCTGTTTTTAGTGTGTTTCCGACTCCAACTCATCTCCTGATCTGTCACCTGCCTGCACACCTGCTCCCCATTAATCATCAGCCCCAGTACATATACTCCCCAAGACAAGAAAGCCCAGCTGCTCAGGACACATCTCGCTTCTTTATCATATAATATTCCATTGAGGCTTCTGTCAGATCTTTATTTTTAACAATGAGTTACCCCCCCTGTGTGAATGTCGAGGGTCAGAGCAAAATAGTTTGTCTACAAAATTGCAATTCAATTGTTTAGCACCAAGGTCAAACCTGATGTTGACATATATGGAGTTTGATTACATTTCTACTGCATTTGCACTGTAATTACTCTTGATTAGAGGTCATGTCCACAGTTTATCAGTCAATAAGAAAACTACATTAACCCTTTTCACCAGTGTTAAAAAGCTTCAGGATGGATTTCTTTTCTCTTTAGACACAAACCAATGAATTACTGGGGTTTCAACTGAAAAAAGACTGTAAACACAGGATCCTCCAAAAACTAAAACATTTTCATATGTAATATGATATCAGAATCCGAAAACGTTTTTTTTGCCATAGTAAGTTACACCTACGCACATACTATACACAAACAAACATAAATAGGAAATAAACACGAAATACAAAAACATTTACACACAAAATAGCTGTTTAGCATTAGAAAAAGGAGGCTGAATAGGTTGAGTGCAGAATACAAAAAGAAGAAGATGCCCTGTTTGAGTCCGGTCTTTATCTTCTATGACAGAGGAAGCCTCTGTGAGCAGTGGAAAATGACTTCACTGCAGAAGCTACAGAGTTAGAGCTGTCCTGGGCCACAGGGAGTGGATTGCCTATTTGTTGCATCAGTGGTTTAGCAGTTGCAGATGTGGGTAGGGGGAGTGGATGCAGGGCCCTGGAGGAAGCCACAGTCTTCAAACTTTTTGGGAACCATTATTGCATTTTTATAAAGGGCCTCTGTGGACATGCGAGGCAGACATGGAGACAGACAGACAGACAGACAGACAGACATTGTGTGCATTTGGGAGGAACAACCTAACTGCGTACACACCGCCGTCAACTTGAGCTGCAAAGAAGCCTTGGCCACCCTGTCAAGGAGGATTGTCAGTACGGAGTATGCAGGTAGAGCAAGCAGCCGCCAGACTCTAACCTCTGGTCCCTATACACAAACACCGTCATATCATAAATGATAGGGAACCCAGCAGCGACGATCATGACGTTTCCGCCATTTTCTCTGCACTAATATTTTGGTAGGAACGAAAGTTTACATCGTATGTTTCTCTGGAATCAGCCAGGGTAAAGGACGTCAATATTCCGATTGGTTGCTGCCGTTTGCCGCTGAACTGTGCCAGCTACCATTGAAAATTAATGACTTCCAGTAACTTTAGAAGCTCATGTCGGCGGCAGTGTGAGTAAGAGGCATGATGATACTTAATACAACAAAATGCTGTTAATTAATTTTCTTGATATTATCTCAGTAAGTTGCCCAAGCTGTAGAAAGAGCCCTTTTTTACAAGCAGTATCCAACAGTTCCTAGATATTGATTAAAATGATATGTGGATCCAGAAAACTGATAAGCTGCTAATGCCTGTGAAGGTCTGGCGGCAGGTGCAGGCAACTCCCCTCTCTGGCCAGCAGCCAGCTTTCATCTCGGCTGCAGCCACAGAAAATCTAATACAGATGACTTCATCATTTTTGCCTAGTGACCTTTCTGGCATCCTTTCCTCCTCCACTCCCCCCTCCCACACACACAGACACACAAACACACACACTACTCCTGTACAACCTTCCCACAGTCTCTGCAGCTCTTAAAATGCACACCCTGCCAGGGTCTCTCTTGTTGTATTTCTATCTCACCTTGCCTCCCCTTCCACCACACCTCCTGTCGTCCTTCCCACCACACTCCGACACCTCCCTTTCCTCCTCCCAAGGGCATTATTTATAGTGAGTTGAACACAGCTTCAAGGTTAAGTGCCAGCGAGTGTGCTCCCGAAAACTCTGCTGAGTTGCGCACGATGTCGCCGCTGTCGCTGCTCTCATTTGGCAGCTGCACTGATCACATCTCATCCCAAAACCAATGGGTCCTTGGCCGCCACTGCTGCAGGCAAGCAGAAGCGCAGGCAATCAATAGGTTTCAATATGGGCCCGCTGGCGACTGTGAATGAAACTCAATTTTATTTTGCAAGATTGTGCATTTATTAGATGAACAGATATTGATGGCAATATTGGCAGACTGCTCCTCACACATACACACACGCAGGCCGGATTTGGTTTAACGGCAAAGGCTGTAATTTCAACTGTAGATGGATCAGTGTTTTTATAAGGACATTACCACTGTCCTGAATCCAGCCAGAGGAAAGGAAGGCTGTCTCTTAGTTTGATTATTCTCACATTAGTGCTGGCTCATACTTCTTTCCATCATCTAATATTTCTTTTCTATCTTTTTAGTTATACATTATTGTCATCTCTATGGGCCGGATCTTTTGGACTTATCTTACATTACATTGTCAGAGGCCACACAATGTCAGGTTTTGTTTTTGGTGATGCGTGCGCACGTGCGACAAGCCCAGGTAGAAGTTAATGCAATCACAGAGGATCTGGTATTTTTCTCTCTTCACTAATTGATTAGGACCATTTTCTGAGGTCAAACCACACACACACACACACACACACACACACACACACACACTAAACACACACCAGGTGAGCAATCAAGATTTAGTAGAGGCCTCTCTTATGCACTCTATCCCTCTTGCCTTTTTTGTTACACACACACAACGAATGAATGGATCTCTCGTCTTGACTTCCCCAAACAACACACTCATATGAAATTGTTAAAATGTTCCCATGCAGTGGAGCAACAACTACCCTTGCCCTCCTTTGCTCACCTCTTCTTCTTCAATTTGTCTCTTGCTTTCTCTCTCTCTCTCACACACACGCACACTCTGTCCCCTGCAGCCTTTGGGATGAGGTCAGGTGGTTTCAAGGTGTTTGGGAGCAAATCATCTATGTTTACTGGCCTTACCAGACCAGGTGTAACGGCTTTATTTATAGGGCCCGAGGCTGATGTCCACTTCAGGGAGGTAGCTGGAGAGATTTTGTGGAATCAGTAGATGAAATAGAGAAGCAGCTGGAACATTATAGGAGCACCTTAAGAAATGGCTCTGTTACTATATACACTTAATAATTAAGGAGCAAAACATGCAAAGAAATGCACACAAACTCACCTCCTACATGCCTTTAGCTTCTTTTATCACAGTGATTTTGCTGAATTAGACAAAATATGCTTTTAGTCATTCTGCAAAATTTGTACGCATAATGCCATGCCGGGAAATGGACACATTGCCTGGTTCAATTATTTTTGATCTTCACTGCAGGTTACTTTCAACATTTTCAAAGCAGAATTGCTTCTGAGATGTGCCTGCAGTGTGAGGAGGACCGACTGAAATGTGCTGCAAACCTACTGCTGTGCAATTTTATCTAAGCAGAAATGTTTCCAATTCGTTTCTTGATGTGTCCATTTCTCATCTCGGCCTCCTCGAGGGTTCAGCTGTCTTTTGGCGGAAATATGTGCGGATCAATTCTATCTAAGGTTCATTCTGCATCTGCGCTGAGGACAACCTTGAGACCAACATGCTTGGCGATGCGATGCTCCAACGAAGGCTGCATAGTCAGCTGAGGACACAAAGACTGAGTTATTACTTTCATATGTGGGAGGAGGAAGTGAGTTACAGACTTGAACTCTCCTCCTGTCCCCGGCTCATTTTCATCTCCGAATTGCCTGGCCTGGCCTCGGCACACAATAACTGTAAATCACAGCATGAGAAGAAATTATTTTGCTATTTCCAAATGGCACGGAAGCCACCTTGGTGAATAACAAGACATGGGATAAAAGGGAACCAGAAGACTAATTAGAAAGCATCAATAATGAACTGCGGGGGTGTCGGGTTCACGGCCACCCGTCCATAGGTTAATAGATAAAGGGAAACTTGTCCCGCTGATATCCCATTGACCCTGATACTCATTGTCTCTGAAAATGCAATGAGAGTTCTTATTCATAAATTCTCCGTCTTTGATGAAGTGGAAACAGAGGATCTGAATTACATTTACAAGCTCCATCATCCTACAGAGTGGACAGGCTTCTTTTCAGTTGTCTCTAGAAAGGGAGCTCAGTCTGTAAGCCGCCCTTTTGATGCCGAGAGCTTTTTTTTTCTTTTTTTCCAAGACATCAAACCCGATTTTCCCTGTCAAGAGCTGTTGTCATAGCGACTCATTGACTGGCTGAGAGGAGCTCGTTCTCATTGGATGTGGTTAACATCTCATGACTGAGTGAATGAGGCAACGTGACAGCGGAGACTTATGATCTGGTTCATTATATTCCGCGACCGACATTTCCTGGCACCTGAAATAGCACATCAGCTGAGTTTTTTTTTTATTTTGACAGGGAACAGATTTTCCTGACTGAGGCACATTCTCCTGGGTAATTTGGCTGTGAGGGAAAAGCACCTCATCAACCTGATTTTCATAATGTGATTTTCCTTGTTGATTTATACCTAAGACACAAGATATACTCCTCGGTTTGCGTATTAGTCTGGAAAATGCAAATCTATTGGATGTGCAATCCAATAAACTTAGTTTCAACCTCTCATTTTCTTTCTGTATACAGCAGATACAAAGTCTTATATTATAGATTAGAACAGTTTGGAAATAACATCTGACATGTCATAATGAGGAATGAAGATAGATCAGTCTGTTCTATGATGCCATGTTTTTTTGAAAAAAGTTTAATGAAACTGATCCTTGTCTGTTAAAACATGTTTTAGACTTCTTGTGTTCCAAATGGAGAACACTAAAGTCATTCAAAATGAGATTCAGTTTTTTTACAAGAGTTGCAAGAAATTAAGCCATATGTGTGTGTGTGTGTGTGTGTGTGTGTGTGTGTGTG
>NC_045755.1:7821677-7834144 GCF_008692095.1 Etheostoma spectabile | reverse complement strand
TGTGTGTGTGTGTGTGTGTGTGTGTGTGTGTGTGTGGGAAGTTGAGAGACGTGTATGTTCGAGCCCCCAGGAAGTGCGCCAATTAAACATAGTGACCAAACAGTGGAATTGTAATTCCTGGCCTGTTTCATGAGCGTCACAACCGGAAAGTCTAGAAGAGCCGCAAAATGAAATAATTTGATCCCCATTTGAGTAAGTAGGGCACTATACCAGAAGAAGCCAGCTCAGCCTCTGGAGGTCTCTAGCGCGCCTGCTCTATGGGCCACACAGTGTGTGGAAACATACATCTATGGAAGCAGCACGATTCTTCTGAGTATTTTTTACGGGGCAGTTGATCTTTTTGGCTTGATGCGCCACTCGGTATTGTCCATAGTAGTAGGGTGAAAGCAAATATTGCATTTATTGCAACTATGAACCCTGGTTTTAAACAAAATCCCACTTATTTGGCTGATAAAATTACATTGCTGGACCACGTTTTATTTACTATTAGAGAAAGAGGACTAAAAGTTCTTTTTATTTTAAACTCATTCTTAGTCTTCATACAGTGGTTCATTGGGATTATTTATGTCAACCCACTTACTGCTGCACAGAAAAGCCTCGTCACCATGGTAATTCTGCTACCAGGGGTTAATTTAAAAAATATTGAGCACACTCTTTCCGTTAGCCTCAGTGTGACTCTTACATTGTCCAGATGGAAACTTGAAGTCCAACTAGAGTAAACAATACTTTTGGACAAATAAATGCTGTTTTTTGTAATTGATTGTATTCTTCCAACCTGGTTATACAAAGCACATAGTACTGCACTTAAATGATATAATGCATTACTGTTGGATTAGCAGTAGTCATTAGACCATTATAATGTGATTTATAGATGGAGTATACAAAAGACTGATGCTCAAGTGGCATTGGTAGCACAGCTTATTAGTGTAATATGTAATAAGTGTCCTATGAATTTCCTCCGTATCATTGTCTAATGAGTTGTGATAATGACTATTGGCCCTATTTTCTACAGCAGATGTGAGCTGCTGTCTATTAGCATATGTTTTATTCTCCCTCCCAGAAGCTTTTGAAGCTCAAAATATTGTCAACCAGAAAATATTTTTTACGGCCAATTATGCCTGTAAACAAACTGTACCAGATTAAAGCAGAAAGCAGACACCGAGGTTGTTATTTGTAACAATGTTGAGTTTTTTCTCGTCATCTATACGTTTTTTTTTTTTATTTGTTGCTGTTTGTTTATGCCGGTCTGTGCGAGCATCCAGAATCTGTTATTTCAGCAAACAGTATATTTGAGAAATTCTTTTACTTTGCGCATTTGAGACTGACACAATGCTGACCCCGGTACATACCATACGCTGAATGTCATACCATGCTGCTGTGTTTATTAGCCTTCACTCATCAAAATCTAGAGCCCCCAAAAATATTAGTTCTGTCTTCAATCTACCCCCATTTTAAGAAGCAAGTGGCGAAACTGACACATAGCATTGCACTTTGTCAAAGTTAGAGTTTACAGCCAACTCGTGTATCAACAAAATGTTTAAGTGACAGGATTGCAACATCTTTCCTAGTGAGTCCTCCTTGTTTCTTCTTTTATGTGTGGTAAGTCATTTTTTCATGAATGTTCTTTTGGGATCATTATTAGTGAATTTTTTGATCCTCAGAATTATTCAAACCTGAAGTAAAACATTTATGGAACTCTTTTTTTTTAGCAGCGGAAACAAGCAGTAAGCAACAGATGATATATTGTCACATTTTAGGCTGATATGGCAAACTCGCTTGCATACAGTTAGCAAAGAAACATATCCAGTATAGGGAGCAACATTAGCATTCATTTGGAGTTGTGTTTTTTGGCCACGTGATAAATTGAAGTCCAATATTCACTATCCTTTTTGCTCTATTTCCTCTCCAATAAATTCATAAATACATGGCTCTTAAGCTGCTAAATGCTTCAAATTTCCTTTGCCATTTGGTGCTAGGCAGGTATCTACTGTGGGTTTTGCATACAGTACATATACAATACATCTCATTTGATGCATTTTTTATATAAAAATATTGATTACAACAGCTTTAACATTACTGTACTGTTTTCCCTTATGCCTTCTTTTGCAGTAGACTTTTAGACAAATTATTATTTCTTTTAATCATTTTTTGTATTATTTCCTCCAGGGTTTTTACCCTAATTTAATTTATATCAGCATGCACCGTTTCAACCATGGCTTTATGATCATCCACCCCTCCCCCCCCTTATATTTGTTATTGTGTGTACTGGAGAGTTTAATTTGTTGTCTTTCCCTTGTCCCTGGGTTGATTGAGTGTGCCTGTTTTTGCTCCACAGTGTTGCCATTCTTACTTTTTATTTCCTTTTAGAAGCAAACATTGCTAATCTGATTATTTACCCCTTCCAAGTTGATTCCACTCCTGAGCGTGAATGTCATCAAACTTTTTAATTCTATGCTCGGCTTCAGACACTAATTCATCTTGTATTTCTCGGATTTTCTTCAGCACTTCAATTTCATGTTTCTTACAACACTGCCTGAAAAGTTGGCACTGAGTTTTTTGTAAATACTCTTTGATGTATTTTGAACAGAAGCCCTCAGCTTTGCGATTTCTGCTCCCTCATCATTTTCTACTCAAGTAGCTTTTGGTGAAATAATAACTAAACCTTGCCTTTTGAAAAGGTCTGGTCTCCGGCCTTGATGAATCAATACAGTGATATTATGCGTCACTTTTTTTCTCAATGCACAACTGGAGCTCATCCAGTAAAGTGAATCTGGAATCATTCTGGCAGTTTTAAGTCTTCTTCAGGCTTTTGTACCTTGCCATCTCCTTTTTCCTGCTGTTCTGTACTGGTGAGTAGAGTTGTAGTAGTGAGCATGTGGAGGTACAGCAGAATAATGAGGAAGAATTTGAGTATGAAATAAATAAGTGGACCCCATCATCCTTGATGTATTGCATGAGGCAAACAAAACCTTATCATCAAACCAAGATCATTGACATTGGATCTGGCACTGGGCAATATCAGGATTTAAGGTTGACAAACTACAACCATAATTAAATATTACTGTACATTTATCAAAATTGATTGGTTATTGATTATAACCTACTCTCCCTTTCATTACAATTAAATGTAATTTGATTGGTAAGAGATAAACACATAATTTGATCAGAATGAATCTGCCAAGATTTCAATTTTGCCAAGAGCGAGGCGCCTCTGACACTCATTCATAAGTGAAGATAGTTGTGGAAACTTTACTGGCGGGTCAACAGTACAGAAGTTAGCTTGCGTATAACACGCAGGAAGGCACATTTTGGATTTCTTCATAAATCAGTCACAGGCTAAAAAACCTAATATACCTGAGACAGAAAACCCAGCAAATGTAACCGAATAAAATAGGTAGCAGCACCTCCACACCCATCACTCGGCGCTGCTAGCAACAGACGACAAGGCAGCTAACTTTTGATTTGATTTAATTTAATTGAGTGATGTGTTTTATACCCTTGTATTTTGTGGCTTAGTGTTTGAGCTTGTAGAAGGCCTTTTCAGTACTATTGTTGTAACTTTATGCCTATATTCTGCATTTCCTGTGCCTAGTTTTGCCCTGTCTTGGATTTTGTTTTTTTCTGCTTGTAGAGCGTTGTGATGGATGCAGTGTGGTGTGTGGTGGTTGCCTTTGGCTGAAAATGTCAGTCTCGAAAAATTTGTCAGCGCCCCCAACTCAAAATATGTTCATGCAGCCATGGATGGGTGGAGACCGGAGTTCGCTTCCCGGGGAAACTAAAGCCTTTTACCCAGGAAATGCGTGTTCCTTAGTCCAAGCCACAATCTTTTTCCCAATCTTAACTAGTCGTTTTGGTGCCTAATCTTAACTTTTGTTGCTGCAAAACGCTCATATTTTGTCCGCCAAAATGGTCGGCCGCTCCCTGTGTACCCGGCTCAAAGCCCCCTGTTTCCGGGTAACTGAGCCACCAACTACTGCTGATTTAACGGAGGTCTGTAGCCGGTGTCACGAAGTTCAGCTGCGGCTTTAACAACTTGACCACCTGGCGTCATGTGACCAGCCGGCAATCTACTAATTTGGTGTGCATACATTTTCATATAGACCCGTTCATGGGAATGCGTTGGTTTTATTGCTTTTAGCAGAACTGTTGGACATTTTTTACCACTTTAACTATAGACTTTATTAATGTCAGATGTTGTTTACCCGCTGTTCACCATAATCATGCAGACAACTGGAATCAAGTCTTACACAGAGTTGAGGTACTCCCTGAGGTTTTGTGAAGAGAACTAAAAATAAAGTACTGCTCAGGAAGCCAGACACACACATCCTGAGACCACTCAGGCCATTTTGTCAGTAAACATCTACTGTATGAGACAAGTACCAAATAAATCAAGACAAAGCATTAGTGACATGTACAGTTGGAATCTAGGAGTAAGTTCTCTCTGCACTGATCCATTAAATGTAGAACAGAAACAGGGCTGAGTTAATGGAGAACTATTTCGGCAACTGACCAACATCATTAACACAACAATATGAACAGGACTGAAGATTACTTATTTGTAAGAGGAAACAAAAAAGCCTGAGTACATTTTTGTATCATAACAGATAGGAATAGCATCCATTCATTTCTTGAATCATTCTCCGTTTATTTCACTGTTTCCATGGGGCATGTTTCCGCTGTGCACAAGCAAAAGTTTCCACAGGGTCTGAAGAGATAACTGTGCAGCTGTAAAGTCAGATATGAGGTTATCTGGTCCATCTGCTGACAGAGTGTTGTGCCTCAAGCTTTAAATCTACATGTACGTGTAAAGCAAGACAACAAGGGTAGCTTTCACAGATTGGTTCTGCTTTGGGAGCAGTTCAAGTAGTCTTGCATCGCCAGACCCTCCTCAACAGTGCTGCTAAGGATGGTCTGGCGAGTCCACACAGCATTCCGGGATGGGAGAAAAACGTGCTGTGGTTTATAAACCAATAACAATTGTCTCGGGCGGCGTACGGTGCACCGCACGGAGCCCCGCAAGGAACCCCGGTGCCGATTCAAAATAGCCTCAGGAAGTAACTTGTTTCGGCGGAACATGTGTACTTTCCAAAGAGTTTTTAGTTGTGCAACAGAAAACTCAGATTGGACAGATAGTCTACCTAGCTGTCTGGGTTTACCCTGCAGAGATCTGAGAAGCAGTTAATCATAGTCCTCATAAATCCACCTGAGTTTAAAATTCAAACACAAAGAAAGCGGAAGGTAACGGACATACGGCTGAAAAGAGTGAAAAAAGGAAAAGGAGCATTCCCGGAAGTGGAACGTCGTGGACACAGACTACAGTTCAGGTTAAGGAGAGATGTCCATACCCAAGACCAGTATTCAATTTAAACTTAATTCAACCCGGGTAAATACATTTATTATAGCCATCATGACAATAATGTTAACTGCTGGAACAGTTGTTTGATATCAGTCATTTAGTGATCTGATGTACTTTTACCAAGCAACAAAGAAGGGAACATCTGGGTGTCCGTGGTTCAATGTACGACGGAGCTTCTGTACTTCATAATCTATATTCTATGATGGCTGAAACTAGTCTGATGTATTCTAATGTACAATTCAAAGTAATAAAAGTTGATCCCCCTCCATCCAGTGATCCACAAATTCACTTCACTTTCATACATCAGGTGTAGCAATATTGTGGGTGAGGTGTTATTGTCATTCTGTTGGATAGGTTTCTATCAATCAGTGCCGACGCTAATTGCTGCTCGTGTGACTGTGGGAGACACAGAGTGAGACGTGTGCTTATGTATGGACTCAGCTTGACATCTATGATACTGAGTAGGTCAGAGTTTAAATTAAAGCTGGGCAATATATCAATATATCGATATCGTGATATGAGACTAGATATCGTCTTAGACTTTGGATACCGTATTATCGTAATATGGCATAAGTGGTGTCTTTTCCTGTTTTTAAAGGCTACATTACAGTAAAGTGATGTCATTTTCTGAACTTAGCAGTCTGTTCTATTATTTGCCTTTACCCACTTAGACATTATATCCACATTACTGATGATTATTCATCCAGAATCTCATTGTGTACATATTTTGTGAAAGCGCCAACAGTCAATACTGCAATATTGTTGCAGTATCGATATCGAGGTATTTGGTCAAAAACATTGTGATATTTGATTTTCTCCATATTGCCCAGCCCTAGTTTAAATATGTAGCATAATACAAGACCTGTTTGGTTCATGATTTGATCTAATATCTATATGTCCAGTGCCATATTGTACTCTCAGTATGTGAACATCATTCACATGTTCATCATAATTTCTTTTAATGGTGTATCTTTTTCAATGCTTAACTTAGCCCTGCACAAACAGGGGAAAGCTAGCGTGGGTGTGTCGAAAAGTAAAAGAACACCCCCTAAAAAACACATTTCATCCCTACTAAGTAAAAATATCATGTTTGTTCAAAACCCTCCGTGTCAAAGTGGTGTTTTACGGGGGGATAAGTGCCGCTTTCTTGAGTCTTGTTGTTTTGTGCTTAAGCTAAGCTAACCGGCTGCTAGCAGTAGCTCCATACTTACCATACACAAATGAGAGTGGCACCAATCTTCTCATCTATCTTTTGACAAAAAAGAAAATGATTTCACCAAATGTTAAGCTAACCTTCACAGGAAATGAAAAGATGAAAATGGAGCATCAACTTTGTCCCATAATTGTTCTAACTTACTCCTAACTCCCATTTTTGAGACTGTGCTGGATTTCAGGCTTCCACACAGACACGTAGGAGGAGGAGCTCTGATCCTGAAATGAACACATCACATCTTACCTTTAGGTCTTGCTATATAATAAGCACCACATTTATTTTTTTCTGGGCAGTTTCTGCCTTTTGGCAATAAGAAAAGAAATATGACCAGATTTCTTTTTGTCAGCGTTGCCTGGTGGGACTGCAAAGCCATAAATGACGAGTACAAAATACTGAATGATTCCTTTTAAATCACTTACCTACAACGTTTATGAAGGACGTGCTTTGATAAGAGAGCGTGTGACTGGTGACTTTAAGTACTTTTTGAATGAGGACATTATTTTGTGAGCATAAGTGAACTCCTGCACACAACAAAACTGTCAGACAGCCAAGAGACATGTTGGCTGAGGCTTCTGAAAATGGAAGGTGACAGACTAGAGAAACTAGGTTTACCCAGAACATCGACTGCAGTGAACTCTCTGCCTCACACCCCCTTAACAACATCTGATAGCAAGTGTCAACAGTTGTGTTTGGTTGTATAACAGGGCTGGATAACACCCTTGTCCTGAGCTGTTATACCAATCAAACCATTCTTTGTGAAGAAAACACCTTTTACAGTTCTGTGAGGACTGTGCGGTTGTTTGGAGGCCTACAACTTCAAATTAGCTTGTGAAACAGCAGATTTGGGCTGTCACAGCATTTGTATTAGCAGCTGAGAAAGCGTTGAGGAAGATGGTGTGTGACTTTGAACTTTGCAAAATCCTGTTATTTCCTCTTGCATCTACATGTAGTGTGTCAATCCTGCATTGTGCAATGTGTCTTAAACCACTTAATTCAATCAAACTCATTGTGCACCATTGATACTTTTTCAAGCCAATATTTGTTATATAGTTATATATAGTTACATAATTAAATGGGTCAAAAGTTGTGTGACTGGAAGCCCAGTCTTCATGCTGAATGATGTTTCATTAGGTCCTGCAGGGCGTATCAGGCTGTTCTATGTTAATCCAATGGTCCCTCTGACAGCCAACACCATTCTTTAGTCTTGACGTACTGTACCTTTAAACTGCCTTTCAGTCCTTCCCTCAGCCAAGCAAAGAGCAGATACTCTGTAGCCATTGATCTATATTGTATTTGCTCAAGCTAAACTGCAGGTTGATGATGAAGCCATCGAGATGTACCCCCACACTTGACCCTGTTCATCCCCCGGCAGTAGACACCCCCTTTTCATTCCTGTCCTCATCCTTTGTCATCCCACCAATCACGACCAAAAACACAGATTTTCTGGGACTTTAACATTCTTGCATAATAGAACTTACAAATACCTGAACTTCACTCTGTGGAATGTGACGTGTCTTTTAGACAGCAAGGATGTTGCTTTGAGTCATATTTGCACTAATAAGTATATTTGCACTAGCAAAGCAATCAATTCAGGTCACACATGCTGACAAATATCTAGGCACACGGACACACACTTACATCTTAATGCCTTAATTCAAAACATTTAGGAAAATCCAGCCTTTTAAGGACACAAATTTTCTTTGTGAATGAATAATGTATTGTAACTAAATAAATGTTCTTCCTTAAAATACAGAAGGCATAAATATACACACCCTTATGTTAAATTCCCATAGAGGCAAGCACATTTTTATTTTTTAAGGCCAGTTATTTCATGGATCAGGATACTGTGCATCCTGATAAAGTTCCCTTGGCCTTTGGAATTAAAATAACCCCACATCATCATTAACCATTCACGATACATAGAGATAGGCATGGGGAACTCTTCTTACGATCATCTCTCAATACAAATCAAACCAGCTATTAGGCTAACTGAAATAACACCAATCTCTAGGTATGGTGAAGGGTATGTGATGATATGGGCTAAGTTTAATTCCAAAGGCCAAGAGAACTTTGTCAGGATGCATATATTGATTGTCTGACAGGTGTTTCAGTTGACAGTTTTTTTAATGTTCTAATTTATAACCATATGTGTGAGATTTGTCCGCACATTGTATTTGTACTTTCTGGTATAACACAAGAATGCACGATACAGCTTCATTGAGATATTTTTCTGCACATGGCATTGACACAGAAAAAGGAGAATCCACAGAAGCTGACAATACAAGTACAAGTAAGCAGAGTGGAATGTTACGTATTGTTAAACGCAGCTTCCTGGCACCGGAGAGGTGAACAAGGAGGTGCAGTAAACACGCAAGGGGTGACAGCATTGATGAAAAGGAAAACAGCTGCCTATAAATAACATCAACGCATTCACCGGCCCTTGTAAAAAATGATGATGGAATACATTTGAACCCTGAGTGCCTGGTAAAAGGAGTGATAGATCTACGGCGTACTGACGATAATTGGCTTCTGCTGAGCACTGTTCATCCTTTACTGGCGAGAGTGATAACGATTGTTGCCTTGGAGAGGGGAGAATATGATATTTTTTATTTTTTGGGAATGGTAGGCAGTAGGGCTGCACGATACGAGGAAAATATGCAATAATGTTGGGAATATAGCAATAACGATATTACTTAAATAGATATTAAAGTGTACTCGGTTCCATGAAAAAAAAAAAGACAGTTTCTTTTTAATGGGTTATTTCCTGCTGATATTTTCTTTCAACTAACACAAAAAAATCTCTGACTGTCTATCGCAATATGTCGCACCCTTTCGCTGAAAACGATATATTGTGCAGCCGTAGTAGGCTGTAAACCAGTAGGCACAGTTTTGGTGATTTGCAGTTAAAAGACATGTCATTTTGGTTTAAGGGTTAAGGTTTCTAGACATGCTTTGACACCAGAAAAACAAGGATCAGGATCCCAAAAGCAGTGATGTGGTGGAGGGTATACACAGGTGTAAGGTGTAATTATTCAAACAAAACAAGGACAAAGTTGGTTTAACTGTTCACAACTGAAGAAAGGGATAACTGCTAGTCTGGATCTGTCCAAAGGTACAAAACGTCTGGCTACCGGGAATGTGTTTTTTAACTGCTTCCAGCCTTTATGCTATGCTATGTGACGCTAATCACCTTCTGGGTCACACCTTATATTAATCGTACCGACAGCAAAGATTTCCAGAAATCTTGTCATATTTGAAGATGTCCTTATATCTCTTTATGTTCTTCCAGAGACGGGGGAGGGGGGGGAGGGGGATGTAAACCACGACAGCATATCGCTATGGACAGTCTGTCTTGATTTTGTGTGTGTGTGTGTGTGTTAGTGTGTGTGTGTGTGTGTGTGTGTGTGTGTGTTTGTGTGGGTGTGTGTGTGTGTGTTGGTTTTGTTGTGTGTGTGTGTGTGTGTGTGTGTGTGTGTGTGTGTGTGTGTGTGTGTGTGGAGGGGGGGGGAGGCTGCAGGATTATCAGCCTTGCACTGAGTGACCTTGTTTATTTCAGCACATGCATCGTAGAGCTATTGCACACACACAGCCGCACACAGCCGGAGGCATGAGCCACGCAAACACACAGCCATGCACACACACGTTTACAGTCAGGCACGCAGACACACAACTTGGACGCGCAAACACAATCAAGCGTGCTCACCCTGAGGCCGAGGACATATTTTGTCATTGGTGCTTATCAACAGATATGAACCACAGACAAGGAAAGTGTCTGTGTGTAATGCTCATGCTGGCTAGTCTACACAGGATATCTTTTCTGTTCCAGGATTATGTCTTTGTACCGCTTACCATACAAATATTACCATACGTACTGTATGGTAACATATATAAATCACACCTCAGGCATGTGCTCTTCACCTCATCCTGACAAAGACAAGTGGGAATCAATATATTTCTGTGATCAATTCTTACTAGAATCATCATTCATATGATAATGGAGATGATCTGTACTAAATCCCCCCCCCCCCCCCGATTCACCTGACACTACTTTGCCTGCTACGATAAAAGCAATAAAAGGGGAAAAAACACTGCTGTAAAGCCGAGCTAATTAAATTGGATGAGCAGTGTGTGGCAATAATAAGAGAAATAAGAGATTCAGTGGTTGGTATAGGAGGAGTCGGGGAAAACATCTTGAAAAGCTCTCTTTACACAACCGGCCAATCCAACTGGTGAGTTTCTACGGTGATGAGCAGAGGCAACCAATCAATTCGCTCATGCTGAGCCTTGGCAACAACCTCACCATCAAAGCGAGAGAGTAGTGTGTGTGTGCGTGTGTGTCGGGTAGGGGGGGTTGTCTTTACGTCTGTGTGTGTGTGAAAAGTGTGTCTTTGTGCAGTCTTGTTCCAGAGTGAGTAACGTCTCCTATAAAATCTGTCTCGTCTCCTCTGTATTCAGTTCTCATGTGCGAGCTGCTGTGTCACATACACACTGCCACATCTCTTCTGATCTACTGTGTACATTGAAGACTAAGGCTGAGCCATTTTTATCCCTTGAGTGACAGATTAATTGATGACCTCATGAATTCATTATTACGATCTCATATAAACATACGAGACACATTCTGACCTCCCCCCCACTTCCACACACACACACACACAAACACACACACACACAGGTGTGTGCCTGCATAAATAGGATCGAGCGGAAAATTTGCCCAAGTTGGGTCAGGCAGAAATTGATTGTAGAACAGCTGATGTACAGATAAAGTCCCCTCTGGCAAAAGTGAAACCAATATAAATCCGGCATTAGGCTGATGGGAACTTTTGGTTTTCTGAGACCCAGATCAATGTAAGACACTTTTGTTGATCCGAGGACAGACATTTCTGTGTCTGTGGGATTATTTAACTCCACTTTTGGTTGGCCTGACTGTGAAAACCTGCTTTGTTGAGTCGATATGTTGAAAGATACAGCGTAAGCACAGTGGCCATGTTTAAAGTAGATAGATAAGCTGCGAGACTAGTACTGCAGGCCATAACACAGTGGTTATTCAAATAAATTAACATAGGTACTCCAATCCATTTCAAACTTGAGCAAACGGCTGCTGAGGGTTCAAACAAACAGCTCTGGCTGCAGCTGAGGCAGCACACATGGTTAATATCATCTCCACTACTTCACAAGGCATGTGTTTGACCTGTTATACACCTGAAATTAGCCTTCATCCTGAGTTGCAGATCATATTTACATTTTAATTATAATCAAGGCATAAATGCATCTGACATAATAAAAACAAAATCTAAAAAAGTAGAGAGCTGACAAGACATTAGGGGTGAGAGAGTGACAAGATATGTACTAATGGCTAAGGAAATTGCAATTACACATTCAGAATCTTGGACCTGTAAACGTTCAGGACGCCCCAAAGTCTCAGGGTCTGTCATAAAAAATATTCCTAAATTGCCCAAACCAACTCTTTTGTGTTCTTTTTAAAGAAATTGTTTTTTTGGAAAATGTTTTGCTGTCCTGCCTATGAAATCTGCTAAGCTAAGCTAACTGTCTTCTGGCGGTAATTTTGTAATGCCACACTCATCCCTTAATTCTTTGTTGTGCTGTACTCTCGTACTAATCCAGAAGTTGGTCACGGGTAAAATGACAAAAATGTACTCCAGATCCTGATTTATTTTAGAGTTCCATGGGCTGTATTTTGGCTCAAGCAGCTGATAGTGGGAGCTGACAGGGAGGGAAAGCCTGCTATCTCTTCCCTCCTGTCAACCAAGTACTGCCTGTGATTCAGGCTGTGAGTCAACGCTTTAAAAGAGGAGATAAAGCCTCGGCCTCCCACGTGCTGACTTAGCTTCAGATGCACTCAAGTGTGTATTGACTCTTATTTGTTTTGGAATTTTT
>NC_045755.1:7815808-7821667 GCF_008692095.1 Etheostoma spectabile | reverse complement strand
GGATTTGGAGGTTGGAGTCTAGACTTGAATCTGTCAAAAAGGCCTTTTTCTCCATATTTGCTTCATCTCTATATGTGCGCGACTGTTGCTGCTGGACACAGAGACAGGTGTCACCCCCTTAACTATGGCCTCTTGCCTCCTCTCTGTGGCATCATCCGGCAAACAGTTGTCAGCCCTGATAGGGGCCTGCGCTTGCCACTGGCCTACATCATAGAGAGAAAAGGAAAAAGAGATAGAGAGAGGTTTGTCTGCACACGTGCACTTGTGCAACGTGTGTGTGAGTGTGCTTGTGTGAGTGTACAGTAGCTATGAGTCACACAGCGTGGGGGCTACGATGCATCTGTGCCCAGCACGACAAATGTTTACCGCTTGACTCTATTTCAAGTCTACAACCACATTCCATATGGTGTCAGCTTTGCACACGATAATATAGGGCCTGCTCTGTTTTGCTGAGAGATGAATAAGATGTGTGGAATCCAGTCTGATTTTTTTTTTTATTGATACCGCAGAGGGTCATCCATTCCATCCAGTTCAAAACAGATCTGTTGTCCGATTGACTCCCACAAATGACGAACACGACTTCATGATCAAGTGGCCCAAACATAAATTGAGAATGTGCTTTTCTATATAATTCAACACAATCTTTTATGTTTTAACCTTATAATCCATCCTCAGTATCATCAGTTGTGCTTAGTTGCAAGTGCAGAGGTGATTGCTGTCAATTCAAGCGTTGACACAGCAGACAGCTGAATGGTGAACAACTGCCACCACCTGGTGAAGTTTCAAATTACACTCACGTGGACATCATTATCACTCTGACATTGTGTACATTTGAGTGATGTCAACAGCAATGCAAGCAAGATTAACACAATGCATAATCGCACCAGGGTTTTACCACTGAGAGGATTCATAGCCAGTGCTTTTATTCCTCTCATGCTCTAGAAAAAGCTGGAACATAAATAAACTTTAATGACTTCAGCTAAAAACAATTTCCTCAACCTCTTTTTAACAAAGCAACAATATGCACTAAACATCATGTAACTAAACTATGTTTTTACACAGTATACAATAATAGAAGTATGCCTTTTCTTTTTATGTATTGTGTCAATAATTCAATAATTTATAAAGCCATTATTTCTGCAATTTTTTGCTGAGTGCGGGTTCTGCTTTCAAGTAGATTGGAAATTGCACATGAGAGACCTATAGGAGGGAGAGTAGTAATTTAGTAATCTATTGCGTATGCAGCAAATCATTCAGAACAGAGTAAACACGATTTCTAATCCTCTCGGAGACATTTGTCAAGTGGTAAACTAATATTGAAGCTTAAGTGAGAATGTGCATTAAAGTCACAACGCTATTCTGAGTAGAGAAGAAGTGGTAAACACAGATGGTAGCATACAGTAAGTACATACAGTATGTGCTTGGATAAATGTAATTAGCTGTTAATTGACACCAGTATTGCATAAACACAGTAAAACGTATTTAATTCAACCCTTGTTTGGTAATTAATGTTTGGACTTGTTTTTGCCAGGTTAAAATGACCCAGGACAGGTTTAGTGCCATCTAGATCAAAAAAGCATTGTATGCCAAAAGTTTAAATGGACGACAATTCATTTATGGGAAAAGTTCTGCCGGATGTCCTTTGTCTTCCTCTTTCTTTGTGTTGGAATTTTAAACTGGATTTATGAGGACCATGGTTAACTGATCTCTGCAGGGTAACTCTAGACAGCTAGCTAGATTGTCTGTCCAAGCTTGAGTTTTCTGTGGCACGACTCAACACAACTTTTGAACGTCCAAGTTCTTTCACGAGGCTATTTTGCAGCGGCAATTATGACCAATGGTGCATGGCTTAATATGCTGCACAAATATCTTTGTCATGAAAATGAGAATTTTCTCCACATCTCACTTCATAAGTAGACACATTAACATTTCTCACTTTCACTCTATTTACACTCCTTTCAATTGACTTTGGTGTAGGGCTGGGCAATATACTGATGTTGTTTCAATATCGTCATATGAGGTTAGATATCGTCTTAGATTTTGGATATATCGTAATATCGTAATTTATCATAATCGGTAAGTGTTGTCTTTACCTGGTTTTAAAGGCTGCATTACAGTAAAGTGATGTCATTTTCGGAACTTCCACGGACTGTTCTAGCTGTTCTATTATTTACCTTTACCCACTAAGTCATTAAATCATATCTGGAGAATATTTATCAAAAATATATATTTTTAAATAACATTTTGTGAAAGCGCCGATAGTCAACCATACAATATCGTCACAATATTGACATTGAGGTATTTGGTCAAAAATATTGTGATATTTGATTTTCTCTACAGTACAGTATATTGCCCAGCCCTACTTTGGTGCAGATATGTAAATAAGTACTAAACAAACGAGAAGTTTATTCTCTGACTTTGTGATGTGTGCCGTATCTTAAATAATGGAAAGCCAATCATCTTCTTTCTCCATGATGTCACAGCTATCTGCAACACAATAGGTGCTTTAGATGGTCAATACAAACACATATAGTGGTTGTCTCCAGGGTTATCATGTTCCTGCTGTGGCGATGATTTCCCTGTGTGTGTGTGTGTGTGTGTGTGTGTGTGTGTGTGTGTTTGTGTGAGTGTGGACATGCGTGCGTGCATGCACTACCTCTCCCTCATCACAGCTGCCTAATTATTCCACAGCTGATCTGGGATGTTCTCCCCTGTGACCAACTGAGGAGCAAGAGATGCTTTAAGACCTACATCATCTCATATGCAGTAAAAATCAGTCACACACAATTAGTCACACAAACAAAAGTGAAGCAAAAATCATTTTGATGATTTGTCAGTGTGTTGCAGTCCCTATGTGGCACATCAATGCTCCACAAGGTGACAGAGTGCGGGATAAATAATTCTCTTGATATATGTATGCAGCATAATTGAAGTTGTCAGAGGCAGCAGCCATTTTATCAGTCACAACAACAAGCCTCTTGGCATGTTAAGGATGGAGAACACGCAACACTCATTTGGTGACAAAGTGCCTCTAATCTCTCTATCCATTTGTCATTGTGATAGCTACTGTATAGGTCTTGCCGCAGGGAGCAACTGGGGCCAGGAAAGGGAGATGTTGGAGAGAGGAGGAGGAAGAGGAGGCAGGGTGAGAGGGGGAAGTAAATGAGGGTGGCACATCAGACGTGCAAAGAAACAGGCTGATCTATGGTTGGTGACACAGCAACAGCTGCTGAGACGCCAGCAGCACACAAATGGAATAAATACATTAACCTGGTTTGTTATTGAAAATAATCCATCTGGTGTGTGTTGTGTGCGTGTGCATGTGCATGTGTGTGTGTGTGCGCCTCACATGCTTATTGTTTTGGCTTCAGGCCCTTTTTCTGCCAATGTGTGGCACGATGGATTGAAAACCTGACTCAACATGGGATTGCCTAACCAGCCATGGCAACGACCAGCTCACGGTGTCTACATATTGCAGCTAATCAAACACAATGCCACAGTACAACAATCAACTTGAATGATAGATAAGGCCTCCCAGTTAGAAATCAATCGCCTTGAAAGGTCAATTGGCTGAAACCAAATGCTCATTTCAATCACAATCTCACATCAAACCGTCAGTGGCAGCAATCAGTTGTGTTGTAGAACAGAAGAAGCGATTTGCTTCTCTTTAAATACTGCCTCTGAGCTCATGGCTTTACTTCTCCACCCACCACAGTGACATATTTTGTTTTGTTCCACATCTCCTGAAGCATACAGCCCTTTCCACAGCTTTTTCTCATCTTACACACATAAAAAACCTCACAGAAGGAATTGCATAACCAGTAAGTCGATGGTGCAGTCAAGGTATTCATTTTTGTAATACTGCATTGAGTGCATACTGACACACAAATGAACTAACTATTGATTAAACTGAAGATACCTTATCACATCTCTTACTCCTTATTTATTCCTCATAATTACGTAGCGATGGTGGGTTTTTGCAAACAGACTGAGATGAAACATGAACAATAATAGACCATTAGCATTCTCCACATTATGTTCTATCTGTCTGATTGTATTAAAGTTGGAGAGGATCTAATCAAATGATAATTTTAATCTACGGAGAAATTTGTTCTCAATCCAGAAAATAATTAGCTATTAATAGTTTTTAAATTAACAATGGATTAAATGATTGTGTATGTGAGAGAGGCTGATAGTAGTATGAACACAGAGAATTATAAGTTCCCCTCAGCTCTACGGGGACTTTCTGCTTTTATCTATCCTCTAGTTGTATTGTGGGTTATGTAGGTGCCAGGTTTAACAAGGAAGCAGCCTAGATTACCCAAGGGGCTAAGCCTCTCCTCTCTAAGCGTAGCTCCCTAGGGCGCCATTTTAATGCTACAAAGCCATCACCTGCAGTTAGCATTCCATTGACTGCCATTCATTGTGGTTCCACTTTGACAGTGAGTAACTTTACACCTGAAGCGTTTCAAGACTCTATTTGTGTATTGTTTATTTCTAAAGAAACACAAACATGTATGAAAGGCTCCATTACCTTGTAGTTCACAGTATGGCTGTGTAGCAGAAGTTTTGTAAAAATAGGCTAACAATTGTGTCATAACCAATCGACTTGTTATCGCATAGTCGACAAATCACCGTATTGCCAGGAGAAGCTCGCAGACAGTTTTGATTTACATCAGATGTTTAGGTTTAATTACTAATGTTCACTGGCATGTTAGTTAGCAGTAATTAGCCTGCGCTATGTTATCTCCTAACATACTGTAAACCTACGCTCTCCGTCTCTGCTGATTGGGAATAATTGAGATTTCTCTTGGCACAGCTACCAGAAGACTTACCTTTGCTTAACTTTCAGACACGTTGCCCACATCACAACTACATCCATTTCTTTAACTGTCTATGATATTACCAAGGTAACCACTGCCAAAAACAGACCATGATGTTAATATCTAGCACTAAGGTTGCTGAGAATGTGTATTGTACATATTTTTCTCTCCTTCCAAAGAGGATTAAAGCAAAGCATATTTTTAAAAGTGACTCTTTTAAAACCCAAATTCTATAACCGTTACAGTTCCGCCTTCCTCCCAAATCAATTGAATAAACATTCCAGAAGCATAGGACTCTTCCCGTAATCAGTGATTGCCTGGGCAATTTTGTTCAGTTAAGGGTTGTTCTCTTAATCAGAATAAACCTGCTGGGAAATGTTGAAGGCATTTGTCAAGACAAGAGCAATTATCCCTCTACTGTTGAACTATTCAAAATGGGATAAGTGCAACTGTCTCCCGAGCTATAAAAGGTTTTACTGGTCCTAGAACAACCAGAGGACCGCCTCAATCCACAAGTGTTAAGTCAACTGATGTCAGGGAGTTGCAGAAAAGCTACCCACAACTTCCCATTTTATGGCACAAGACAACGGTCTGCCTGAGAGAAGTGGGGAATGACAGGGAAGACGTTTACTTGATTGCTGTCACAATGTGTGACAACAGTAAGAAAAAATGTAACTGAAATTTAAAATTTAAAATATCGAAGTGATGCAATAAACAACATTGGGTGTGTTTAAAAGCAATTAGATGCTCAGGAAGGGAGTAATATCGGTTAATTAAAGCATGATTTATAATTGTGTGGAGGCTCCAAGCAGAGCTTTCGCCATGGCCTACATAAGAGGCTTGAAGTTTATACTTGTGCAATGGTGTGTGCGTCGATCTCTTATGAAAAATAGCCGGGCCGGCATGTGTGTGTGCACGTGGGGAGCGTGTGGTAAAGCGAGTGACAGAGGGACGGCAATTAGCTTCGAAGCAGTCATTGTGAGAGAAACAAAGTGTCTCCCCTGTGCTTTCTGACCACGGTTGGAAATCTGTAGCA
>NC_045755.1:7814085-7815798 GCF_008692095.1 Etheostoma spectabile | reverse complement strand
AAAAAAAAAAAAAAAAAAAAAAAAAACTCTCCTTAAATTTCATGTTTATGGAGAATGAGAACCAGGAAATGAGTAGGGGAGAAATGCTACTCTACCAAGCCCCGGCCGAGCAACATTTAATTATATTTTTTGAGCGGTGCAAGTCAGGCTACGTCATAGGGTCTGTGCCTCCACGTAGATTTAACGTATAAGCATAAATCATGCTTAATGCCATACTTAGTACAGATGCACCATCAGATATATTGACTTAAATACGAAGGAAAAGGGGTTTCCAAAAGGCTGATGACACATGAAACACAACCAGCCTCTGGAAGAAAGCCAAGACAGGCTATGAAAAATTTATCAAACCCCTGTCGCTTCCTCCTTAAGGTGATAGTTTCTCTGAGGTATGAGGCTGCAGAATGGGTGCATTGATTCCAGGGTGCTCCAAACTCCTTGGAAACCAGCAAACATTATTGATGGGACTATTTGTAGCATTAACCTTTATCATGAGATATTTGCTGCTTTTATGGACTATTTTGTACGGCTTTATAAAAGAAGTATCCTTAAAGTGGGACCCCGAGGAGTAAATATACTGTGTGCGCAATGTATGTTGGACCACCATTATTTCCTGTATTAACAAACTTGTATCAATAATCCAAGACGTTCAGTCACAGAGCCTCCTATCTAGGAAAGTACAGGCAGGGTGTACTGCTCAGTCAGTTTCACTGACACTGTCACCTTGGCTGAAAGATCCTACTCTTTGATATGTTGAAGTAGCTTATAAGATTAGTACTGCTCCTTCATTTAAAATTATGTTCATATATCTGCCAGGCTTCAAAGAGATGCAGTGATTTCTGGTTTTTAAAACTCACTTCCTAACTCCTCTTCCAGTGTAGTTCCAAGTCACTTCCCCTGAAACCAACTGCAAATTTTATTTTCCACCATGGGAAATGATGCTTTGAGCATTTTAAGATTAACTAATCTTGGTCAGTCGACATCATTGTGCCATTTTATCTTGTATAATAAACATAAGCAAAGATTAGGGATCGATTTCTTACTGCTTTGTTTATTTCACCATCCTTGCCCTTTAGATTACATACCCAATACTAAAAAGACAGAATATTCACCAAAGTTCTACATAAATAACCTGCTAAGATAAGGTAGTGCAACTTAAATACAAACTCAAAGTGTTAGATCAGTCACATGTCAGGACATTGCTATGAACGAACTAGACCTACAACACAAATACTAGCAAAATTATATAACTTACGTCCACACAAAAAAAGGCCACCTAATGAATATTAACATGATGAGCAGACAAATATACACTATATGTACAACACCACCATCTATGTGGATACATTAAAGTTATACTCCAAACCGATTGATTATCAAACACACACCTCCTGCAGACTTGAATGGAGGCTATAAAAAGAATGTTCTGTCCACTATAGAGGATCTGGGATAAAGCCACCTTTGAAGTCTACAGAGGGTCAGGGTTTGATATTCAAAAGATAGATTTTGAGGGAGGGAGGATCACAGGGACACAAAGTTGTGACAATTCACCTAAATAGCAGGGAAGCATGATGAATAGGGTATTAGAGTGAAAAACAACAAAGATACAAAGAGTTAAAATTCTCCCACGTCCACTCTCTTGTCCCTGAACTTGCTTCTGGCCTTGGTCCGAGCCTTGAATGCAGCAGAGTTGTGGAGATGCTGTAAACAAATTAA
>NC_045755.1:7813281-7814075 GCF_008692095.1 Etheostoma spectabile | reverse complement strand
AAAAAAAGCTACAAATTATATGTAGTATTTTATGTGGCAAACACGTCAAACATCAAGCTTTTAAAAAGCAAGATGCTAGAGATTATTACAACCGCCACCATGTGCACATACCCTTTCAAAGCGAGAGATTTTCATGGCCTTCATTGTTGCCGAATCAACCAGCATAGGTGGTCCCAGTTCAAAAACGTCTCTGATGAATTCATTTGCCTTGATTAGAAATAATAACAAAAAAAAACACATTAAAAAAAGGAAACAATTCTACGAACCATTACAAGCATAAAATGTAAACGACAGTAGCTAGGTCATTTTAGATAGTTTACAGTTAGTTGTTTTGAAATATGTTCCATTGTCTCACTTGTGAAATGTTGCACTTGTACACAAGCACTTTCTGCCAGCCAAAGTGCTGACTACTTTCCAACTAGCTACTTGTAATGGCTTTGACAATACGCAACATTATCCTAAAGTTGCAAGTGCTGTCTTGCATTAGGCAGGCCTACAGAGCTTCACCGCCTTTAAGTGCTATTTCAATGCAGGAGAAAAGAGCTCCTGTTACACATCACCCGTCCCGCATTGCCAGACCTTCCTCCACAGCGCTGCGGAGGAGGGCTTGGTTAGTCACACAGCCTTCTGGGACGGGAGAAAAGAAAAAGAAAAAAAAAGTAATCTGGTTCGTTGCCATTTCTTTAAACTAATCACAATTGTCACAGGCGGCGCTAAGGGCCACACGGAACCGCTGCAAAGAGACCTTAGAGATCTGAGGAGCAGTTAACCATAGTCCTCATAAATCTACCGGA
>NC_045755.1:7749722-7813271 GCF_008692095.1 Etheostoma spectabile | reverse complement strand
TAAAATGCCAACACAAAGAAAGAGGAAGGGTAACGGACATCCGGCCAAGCAATCCCGGAAGTGGAATATTGTGGATATAGACTACACATCATCCAAGCAAACTTCATGATTCTGCAGTGCAATTAAATCAAAATGTCGACTCTCATGCATTTCAATTTTGAGTTGTCATGGAATCATACATTTAGGCCATGGTCCACCGTCATTTTTAACAAACATACCTGCAGGTGGTAGTTCATCCCAGACCCCACAAACTCTCTGAAGGCATCATATGTCCTCTTTCTGACCCAGCTGTCAATGGTCATACGCTCTGTCCCAAAGCGAATTGTCTCCGACTGGAAGTCAGCCTCCTGGAAGAATATAGGAGGTGAGGAAAAACTAACCATTGCCAGAAACAGATTCTTAAATTGACAGCCACAACCCACCTACAGCCTGTCACTTTATGTGACACAGGATAAGAAGGAAGCATCTAAAAAGTCAATTAACACCTAGCAAGTCAAAGTGCTGTCAACTGATACTGAACACCCACCTCAACAGCCTTGAGTACGTCTCTGAACACGGACCGCTGCTTCCTCTTGTCGGTCTTGGCTCTGTGCTTGTTACAGTCTGTGGCCAACGCGTTCAGTTTGTCACACAGTTCATCCCAGTCATCAAACTCAAACTCCTGAAGTGACAAAGAAATGCTGCATTCATATTCGTGGCCAATGAAAGTAAAAAAGAGGCACTAGACAGACAGACAAATGGTCGAGTTATCATGCAATTTAGAACAAAATAAAACAATACAGTCCCTTTTGCATCAGTAACTTGTTCTCAATTTTAATTCCAAGACACTCCACTACGGGAATGAAAATGAACTTACAGAGTCCATGTCTCTGGCCAACTCAAAGAGCAGGGCAATGGTCTCCCCTGCAGCAATTCTCATGTTGACATCCTCACTTTCCAGTAATCTTGGTAGTTTAGGCAAGTGTCTGCACAACAAAACAAGAGCATTGAAAAATAATTATAAAAATATTAAATTCTTACATTTTTTGTACTTATCTGGGTGGCAGTAAAATAAAATGGCGTGGTTAAGGAAAGTGTAACTTAAGTAAAAAGGTGCACAACAGTTGCTTACTTGCGCATTATGTCTTTGAGCTGGCTGGCTGTGCAGATGGTGAGCAGCAGTGCCCAGGACAGCAGGGCGTTGGTGTGGAGCTGGCTTGTCTGGGGATTGATCAAAGGACAGGTACCATCCATCCGTGTATAGGACCGGGTGAACAGATTCTCAAAGCACTCCATGGTAGAATGCACGTCCTAGAACCAGAAACAGCAGGAATCATATGAAGACTGGGGTTTGCAATGCAAGAATTAAACTGCTGGAAGTGTTCAAAGACACGTCAGAAAAATATACATCAGTCATTACAAATAACGTGAATGCCTTAACTAATTACTTGAGGTATGTACAAGATCAGCTGCCAGTGCTGCTGACAATGACATAAAGAATGTTGAGACTAAATGAGGCGCAATGTCACAGCCGATAAGAGTACAAATTAACAAGTTGTAGAGGAAAAATAATGGCAGCTTGCCCTAAAGCCCAGAGTTGTCAAGCCACAGAAAAGACATTGAAAGGTCCTCAAGAACTTACCAAAATGTCATCTTCTGCCACTAAAGTACAGAGACCCAGACTTGTTGCAACCTGTTAGAGAAGCAAAGATTTGTTCAGTCCACACGCACGCACGCACGCGCAAAAAAAGAAATCACAGTTTAAGTGTGGCTGCTGTTCCTCAACCTGTCAACAATGCATTCTTCCAATGTCATAAAAATATATTGCTCTGCCACCGAGAATATTAGGCACTCACAGCTTGTCTGGCTTGTATGTTGGCTGATCCATCTGCCAGGATGTTTTTGAAGATTGGTTTTAGGGTCTTGAACACCTCCTCGCTCTCGATGCCAGAGCCCAGCTGGATGCACAGTAGGCAGGCTAAAGAAGCTGCTGCCCGCTGCTCCTCGCCTTTGCCTGACAGTGAGAGGGGTGGGCATTAAGGTGTTCCTCAAATTCAGCAGACATTTGTCAAGAGTGCATTTATAATATATAATAACAGATCTTATTAAATTAACCTACAATGTACAACTATTAAATGTTTTAAACAATTCACCACTTTCCGAACTATTGTTATTAATAAAAAACCAAAAAAAACTGCTGCGACTGTTAAAATCATTTTTATAATCTTCTCTGGTACCTTTCTTGAGGCAGCGTTCAATGCTGTCTGTGATAGTCATCCTTCTCTCTGAGATGAACTCACACAGGATCCGTGTGGCCATTGCCGTCTTAAGCCCATCCAGTGCCCCTTGTCTGGTCTTAGCACTGAGAAAACAAGTACACAAACATTCATTTTTGCTATTGTACAATTCATTATCTCTCTCCTTTAATATTGACCTGGCTGAAGAATGACATGACAGTGAAATTTCAGTATGAAATATATTTTCACGAAAAAAACAAACAAAGTTAGCCAATGCAAGGAGCACCCACTGATTTGGCCAATGGCTTGGATTAGTGCCCTATGAGTTCAATGATTGAAAAATAAAAACGTTTCTATACACCGTTTTGTGAGACAATATTTGGGCTGCACAATATGAGAAGACAAGGTTGTTGAATATCGTGATAACAATATTTCTTGCAATAAATGAAACCTTTATTAAAATGTAGTCAGTTCTGCATTTCTGCTGCTTTCAGTATTATACTAAAATACAAAAAACTTGCTTGTTGAAAGTTTGAAAGATATTTTCAAACATTTTACTGAACAAAGTTAACCAGACATAAAAAGGCACCACTGAAAATAATGTTTTTTAAACAAATTTTCTACTAACATTTTTTTTCAATGAACACAAAAGAAAGAAAGAAAAGAAATTGGAGTGCCTATCATGATAAATTGCAGCCTTTTGTGATATGCATATTGCGCCAGTTGATATTGCAATGACACACACACACACACACACACACACACATACATATATATAATTATATAAATATATATATACACATACAGTGGGTACGGAAAGTATTCAGACCCCTTTAAATTTTTCACTCTGTTTCATTGCAGCCATTCCAAAAATCAAAAAAGTTCATTTTATTTCTCAGTAATGTACATCAGCACACCACCCCATCTTGACAGAAAAAAACAGATGTAGAAATTTTTGCAAATTTATTAAAAAAGAAAACTGAAATATCACATGGTCATAAGTATTCAACCCTTTGCCGTGACCCTCATATGTAACTCAGGTGCTGTCTATTTCTTCTGATCATCCTTGAGATGGTTCTACACCTCATTGGGGTCCAGCTGTGTTTGATATGATTGGACTTGATTAGGAACCACACACCTGTCTATATAAGACCTTACAGCTCACAGTGCATCAGAGCAAATGACAATCATGAGGTCAAAGAACTGCCTGAAGAGCTCAGAGACAGATTGTGGCAAGGCACAGATCTGGTCAAGGTTACAAAAAAATTTCTGCTGCACTTAAGGTTCCTAAGAGCACAGTGGCCTCCATAATCCTCAAATGGAAGACGTTTGGGACGACCAGAACCCTTCCTAGAGCGGGCCGTCCGGCCAAACTGAGCTATCGGGAGGAAGAGCCTTGGTGAGAGAGGCAAAAAGAACCCAATGGTCACTGTGGCTGAGCTCCAGAGATGCAGTCGGGAGATGGGAGAAAGTTGTAGTAGTCAACCATCACTGCAGCAATCCACCAGTCGGGCTTTATGGCAGAGTGGCCCGACGGAAGCCCTCCTCAGTGCAAGACACATGAAAGCCCGCATGAGTTTGCTAAAAACACCTGAAGGACTCCAAGATGGTGATAATAAAATCCTCTGGTCTGATGAGACCAAGATAGAACTTTTTGGCCTTAATTCTAAGCGGTAGTGTGGAGAAAACCAGGCACTGCTCATCACCTGTCCAATCACGTCTCAACAGTGAAACTGGTGGTGGCAGCACATGCTGTGGGGGTGTTTTTCAGCTGCAGGGACAGGACGACTGGTTGCAATCGAGGGAAAGATGATGCGGCCAAGTACAGGGATATCCTGGACGAAAACCTTTTCCAGAGTGCTCTGGACCTCAGACTGGGCGAAGGTTTACCTTCCAACAGACAATGACCCTAAGCACACCTCTAAAATAACGAAGGAGTGGCTTCACAACACTCCGTGGCTGTTCTTGAATGGCCCACCGAGCCCTGACTTAAACCCAATTGAGCATCTCTGGAGAGACCTGAAAATGACTGTCCACCAACGTTTACCATCCAACCTGACAGAACTGGAGAGGATCTGCAAGGAGGAATGGCAAGGATACCCAAATCCAATGTGAAAACTTGTGCATTCTTCCCAAAACGACTCATGGCTGTATTAGATCAAAAGGGTGTCTTCTACTAAATACTGAACAAAGGGTCTGAATACTTATGACCATGTGATATTTCAGTATTTGTTTTTTAATAAATGAATACTGAATACTTTCCGTACCCACTGTATATAGAATCCCTAGCCAATATGTTTATGCATCTCATGTTGAAGTGAACCTCTGCACATGTTACCATCTGCATGCAAAGATGAGATAACGTGCGTCTGTACACGCTGAAAAGCAGGGAGTACTTTGAATTACCTCTTATCAACCGTGCTGTCTATGAACCCCTTCAGCTTGTACTGGAAATCCTCCTGGGCTGTGTCCTCACTGGCCTCTCCACCTGGCATCACAAGATGTAGAAAATTGTCTGATTTGCTTCACAATATCAATATGAGTTGCTGGACACATTACATTGGATGAACTGCACTTTTTAATGGTAGGGTTCTCTAACTTTTAGGAGGTCCTTAATTTCAAATAAAAAATTATTTTACTCATACGTTTACCCAAGATAAAACGTTATGGCAAAATGAAAACCAAGAGATAAGCTAGGCTTCTAGTACATGCCTTTTGATAAGTGCACACAAACTGCAAACACTGGCCCATGCCAAACACCCAATGACAGCAAAGCCAGCATCAAGTTGAAACGAAGACTGAAGCACACATAATTGCATACCCAGATGTACACATAAACCTACCTTCATCTGCGACACTGGCAGTGTCACTGAAACTGCTGCAATGACTGAGGGTCTCAATGGAGGCATCCTCATCACTGAAAGGCTGCACATTTCCATGCTGCCCCCCTGAAAGAAAAAAAAAGAAATTATCAGCACAGAAAGTGATTTTGCCTAATCAAATGCATTGGTACAGTAAAGCAGGTCTGGTTAAGCCAGTTATGTAAGCCCAGCTGCACACAGGTACTGTAGCAAATACTGCAGTTATCTAATCTGTCCTTTGCACCCATTATCCTGCTGTATTTTCCATCTTGTATGAAACATGTTGGCAGGGTCAAGGGCAATCCACACTTCTGTTGACTGTTTAAACAACATTATGTTCAGGTTTGAGGGACATGGGTCAACACAACTGAACTTCTGTGACATGACAAAAGCTCTGACAATCTGCCACAGTGAGCGATTTCAGATGCAAAACTGCTGTTCAGAATAGACGCATTAAGTTTTGGTACAGTCCAAAAACAAGAGCAAGCAACTATGTGTCATGGAGGGCAAGGAGGAAGAAAGTTTTTTCATCCAGTGATTATCAGTCCAAAGGGTAACATTCTGAATACTGTTAATTGGAGAGAGAAAAAAAACTGCAGACAACAAGCACCTTAAAACACACAATACTTAAAAGGTTGCCAGAGTCTACTCTATGCAGAATATGTAGTCCTCCTGATGACAAGACGAGTGTGGGAGAGTTGTGAAAATTCACGGCTAATAAAAAAAAGGGTGTGAAAATCTTCAGTCTGTTAATTCTTTTTAAATGAAAATGCTTTTGTGGTATAAGCCTTATTATTAAAACACACTATGTAGGAAAATTGCTATCTTTGTGAACTGCAACCACACTCAACAGGCGTCTCTGGCCTGAATTCACCTCTGGAAGACATGCTAGTAAAGCTCATCACTGAGAACACGTCTTAGTATATGTATGTATGTATGTATGTATGTATGTATGTATGTATGTATGTATGTATGTACATATATATATATATCAAGCCGTGATACACGCTATAAGCAGCACTGTCAGCTAATTTTGAAAGTCCACTTTATCCACCTAACAGGCTATTTCTGTGTTGACGTGGACTCTGCTCTTCTCCCACGACAGCTGATTTCTGAGAACCGGGCGCCGCCTCTTTTCCACCCCGCTTTCTGGAGTCCAAAATGTCCACCTTCTGTCGCTAGACAATAATAACTTATTACTAACCAATACACAAAACGGTTAGCGTTATCTGCCATACATGGTTGTGTACAGTCAGCCAACGTTAATCGGAATGTATACCACTAACGTTAACATTAGCCACAACCTCGAGTAAAGATTATTTGAGGACGATCTCACTTTACAGAGTTCAAGCTGGCTAGCAACAACGCCATGTCTTTGGTTTGCAGACCTACAACAATGTTGATTTCATAGAAGGTTCATGTATTCTTCTACCGGTTCGAATTGTCACAGAAATAACGTTATGATTATTTTAATTCACTTCACCTAGCAACCACTGCTTCATCTTGCTAGTGGGGAGTTGACATTAACGTTAGCTAGCTAGCTAGCTGACGGTAGCTTGTAACGTTTTAAGTTCTAAAATAATTGAGGGCTCTTGAGAAGTATAAGTTAGTTTGTGATAATTAAACGAGTGTGTCAATAAATAGGAAGCAAACGCATATTGTCGTATAGTGGAACATTTTTGTACGAGTAGCTAGCTAATGCTTTGTGTGGCAACGGCTAGTTAGCTTTGTGTTTTTACGTAGGCCAGAACTCTTGACGTTTGTAGTCCTTACTATAAACACGTCCAGCTTCACTCAAGGGACTGACACATGAAAAGAACTACAACTACCATCAGCATAGAGAAGCAAAATAAGCAAGGCCAGAGCAATGCGGCTGGGTCGCTTACTTACCCCGGCCATTCTTTTTCTTGGTCCTCGGCATTTTCGTGCAGATAAATGTATAATTTGATCCAAAATCAGCCAATACACGAACAGCTTTTATTATATTGTCTCGTAAAATGAAAATATTCCCGTGGCACAGCGGATAAAAAGGAATTGAAGGCGATCTTGGGGATACACTGTTGACCGAGACGATACATTTTCCCTCATAAAACAGGGCTGCGTAAAAAGAAGGGTGCTCCGAGTATTTATACCAGCTGACATGTCAGGAGAATGTTTCCCGGCACCGCCGACCAATCCGGGAATAGGAACAAGCGTCGCGTGTGTTTGCGCGTGATGCAGTGGACAAAAACGTGGCCACACAAAAAAAAATGCCAAAATGGTTATTTTTGGTAATCAGTCTATGGTTTATGCCTTTATGATCATTACAATGTGAGACGTAGTATATATCAAAGTAAAAGTGTAACTTCTGATAAATCAACAAAAGAACAATTGACAAAAACCGCTGCAAAAAAAAAGACAGTGGTTGGGATGTAAATCTTAATAGGCCAACAATGATGATGGGAATGCATGGTGAAATATAAATGGAGAATGCTTGTGTGATCAGTGGTGGAAACTTAGTAACAGAATACATAAACTCCAGTGTATAATGTTCCTTTTAGTCTGATGATTCCCATAGCCTCAAGCTGAAATAAAAATTAAAAAAATTAAAAATTAAACTTTCTGCCAATCTGAATCATTCATTGGCTTCAAAGTAGTTTCACCTACTTGCAGAGTCACATGCGTCTTGTTCTGTAAGAAGATTGATTTATTTATTACACTTCAGTTTTGAAGAGAGATGTCTGCTCATATTAGATACAATACTATTTGTATGACTGATTGGATAAAATACACACACTTGTTAATTTTACGTTTTTGCCAACCCTCTTTAGTGTGCCACTGAAAATAAGGCCATTGGTAATTAGTGCCATTGGTAATAATTACTGGCATGTTGTAATCTAGCCAGAGGAGAAATGGTACATTTCCTCAACTATGTAGGACACTGTGTTTTAGCGACATTTAATCTTCCTAGACAGTAAACTGCAGACACATGTCCAATATCTGTACTCCAACAGTCGAGACGGAGTTTCCCGGATTTGAGTCTTTTTGGCATTAGTTTGGACATTGTTTATGAGATACTGTATTGTAAGGTGGAGCCCCTATAGGTATATATGTACATTTTAATATACTTTAAATAGTGTTTATTTTCTGTATGATGAAAACCTTTCTTTCCCACACGTAATTAAAGAGAACTTATACATCTAATCCAATCTTGTGTTTGTAGTTCCATCTCTCTGCAGTGTAAAGGTCAAAAACAGGACAGCATCTGACAACCACAGTTTCCACTAAATTGTCCTGCTGCCATATATCCTGATGAACGTTTGTCAAATCTTGGCCTAACAAAAGAGATGAGATTTGATAAACGTTAATTATCTTTTCTGGCTTTTCTTATTTCCGTCACTCTGCATCTGCTTGACAGAACAGAAATAGTTAATTCTTTGTTACACAAGTGGAAAATCTTACAGATGCAGTTTCCATGCTGCCGTTCCCACGGCCCAACTATCAACAGTGTTCTTGCCAGCTCAGACCTGACAAACATCCGAATATAGGCTTGCAGAAATCAAAGCTGACCTTCACTTTTAATGCACCTCCTGTTCAACTACCCGGGAGGTTTCCAGAGCTGCCTGAAAGGTGTTCACTGAACACACACGTGCACCTACACCCTGATTGTGATGGTCAGTTGTTGCCTTTGTGAATAGGTAATTACTAAAGCTGATTTTTTTCTTCTTCTTGATTTCTATCACATATTCAGTTTAGATGTTTGTGCTTTGATCCAAGACAAGGGTGGACTCAAATACACATTCAGCAATTTTTTTTCTGTCTTTGCTCGACCAAATGCAAAAGTAGATTTTCCTCTGACATCCTGCCAAGACAGTAACATCAGACAAACAAGAACAAAAACAACACATTACCATGTCTAAAAATACACATATATGCATAAATAGTATCTGCTTAATCACTACAGCAGGCAGTGGCCAATGGCAGCAGGATGGAGAAGTTGAAATCTAAATAAAGCACAGACAGATCCTTAGTTAGTCCCCCACAAAATCCTTTGTTAGGGGGTAAAATACACACAGGAAGATTGTTGTTCCATAAAACAGCCCAATGTTTCATAAACTTCAGAACAAGTGCTCAGCAATTACAAAGGGGAAATAGTTTGCACAACAATCTCCTGCAGATAAACCAACTTTGACATCCAATACATACACATACAACATAGAAGGTTGTTCTTTGTGCTTCACAAACACGTTTTCTTCTCAAGATGGCCTACCGCAAGACTGTACTGCACTCGTTTTTATAAGAGCTTAGGCGCACGGCGCATGGACAGCACTGCTGCTCTGCCTGCAGCATCAAGCTTGAATAATTCATTGTGTGTGATGCTGGGGTGTTTTAAGTGGACACAGTAACACATAGTGTGAGGTCAAATGGGGAGCATGAATTACATTAAATAAATCACTGGATTTTTTTGGAGGGGTCAAGTGTACTCTTTGCTGAGTGTTAACAGTTGCGTTTCGGCAATATAGCAAAATCAGAGAGTTGTGAGTTAGTTGGTACAGGTATGGAAAAAGGTTTTGCTTCATTGCATCGGACCATTAAAATCTATCAAATGGTTTTAATGATTACAATTGTTATCCTGCTGTAACATTGCTAGATTCAGACAGACACACTTACAATGAAAGTTGCCATTTGCTCGATGTCTTCGCCACTAGGGGGAGCCATTCTGTTTGAAATTCAAAGGACACTGTGCTCTCGCTGTAATATAGCAAGTGGAATTCCAAGAGATGTTTCGATGCATAATGTATTGAGTCAGTAAACTGTGCTGTGCTGTGTCTTGCTTTAAACATTTAATGGGCTGGAGCGGGCAATGTATATATCCAATCTCCAAACCTATTAAGATATTTGTAAGAAAATAAAAACAAATTTCAAAATGTAAAAAGCAGATATTATTTTCTTGGTAGTGGGAACTGGTTTAGGCAAGCCAAAAGCAACGTGTAGTGGAAAGAGAGAGAGTTCTCCTGCCAGTAAACCAGTGTAGGAGTAAGGCAAACAGAGCAGCCCAGTGTTACCTCACTCTGCATGCCAGGCACGCTGCATCGGTGGGCACAAGCCCTGACCAACCTAGTGCCACAGGAATACAGATCATTACAAAAATAACAGATAGCAGGGAGAGAGAGAGAGCTGACAGCAGATAATAGGAAATGTCTGAATATTAATATCATGTGCAATAGTAAAAGTTTTTAAATAATTCATAAATGACATGGCCTGGAGCAATGTGTCAAGGCAGCATGGGTTAAGCCTGTTGGGGAGGGAGCAAGGTTCAAAATGATCTCGGGTCTGTAGGTTGATAGAAACACGACGTCAAAAGCTAGGCAGAGGTGATCTTTCATAAACCTTCAACACTTTGCTTTGATATTTAGCACTGTGTCTTCTCTTCCTTTACTCGTCGCTTATTGTAGAAAGGCCTCCATAGACCTCGAGGTGAAGGGGCCCTCCCTTGTTCCACTTCCTGAACTATCTGGCGATAGAATTTCCAGCATCTGTATGCATTTAATTTGCAGTGTGTTCATTCATATATCAGGCATGTATTCTTTGCATGCTATGTAGATGTTTAAAGGAATAGTTTGACATTCTGGAAAATTGCCTTATTTGTTTTCATGCTGACAGTTAGATGAGAAGATTGATACCACTTTCATGAGAGGGATATCAATTTCTCATCTAAATCTCAGCAAGAAGACTGAATTTCTCAAAATGTCAAACTATTCATTTAATTTGAAAATGACACAATGATGTGTTTCCAAACTCTCCTATCATGCAATTTAAAAACATATTGCTATTTCTGATTCGGTTGCCTTGTTTACTACATTTTTCAGAATTTTGTTTCCCTCAGGGATCATGTATTTTTTTTTATCTTGCCATAACTGCCTCACTGATTTGTGTAAATACCACACTACACAAACTTGGTTTATTGTGACATGTATTAAAACAAATATCACACTGTATTTGCTGGCATCAACTCCACTTGGGTACCACCTGCCATAATTCCAATTCATATTATTTACAAAATGTCCAGTTCTGTTCAGGAAAAATAACTGCTGGTTGATAGAGACAGGGTGCTCAAAATTAGAGCATCCAACTCCTAATTACAATCTTTCAGTCACTGGCTGAATCCCATATTCTTCCCCTTCATTTTGTTGTTTTGAGAGGGGTTTAGCAGTTTATCAGACAGCTGTGATTACCTCTCCGTCCCTGCACACATGTGTCTTACTGGCTCATATTTTTCTACTTCAATCCAGTCCATTAACCTCCATAAAGAGGGAAGCAGAGAGGACTTTGTTGTGAAGATGGGGTGTGCCGTGCCATTAGGATCCCAAACACGCATTTTATCTGATCAAAGATGGTTAAAAAAAATAAAAATGAAGAGAGAGTTGGAGGAAGGTCGGTCAAAAACATCTATAGGCCCCAACTCTGCTCTGCCTTTTCATCTCAACTTCATACCTAATCACACTTAGGTCTCTTTAAATAGCTATTTTCAATTTAGTTTGCTCATCAGTTATCTAATAAAACATCAGGATATATTTGAATTTTTAGAGCCAACCACCTTTGATTGGTGCTGCTCGCGCTGGATCCCCTGCAATAATATATTGCTTCTGAACCATAAATGTTATTTTAAGGTGAGCTTTGCCTTGTATCTTGCTCAAAATTTGCTATAGAATCTGAATAAGAATCTGCAATGAGAGCATTTTGCACCCCAGATATCGTCTTATCTGGGTCCTGGGGGAAAGCCATTAAGTACCACCACATGCTCGAGCGAGCACACACACACACACACACACACAGATATGCGTAATCGAAGCTGATAAGATGATGTCATTGTCATCTGGTACATTAAAAACACATTTGTGGCTCGCTGTGGCTCTGATGGCTTTGTGTGGGGCATAAATGGCACCCTCTGCTCTGTCCTCTCTACCTGCTGCCTTCTCTGGTGGTATAGCCTCCATTTTCCACTTAAAGTTGTGCTTCAAAATACTGTAGTATGTTGTAAACACCAGCAAAACCAAACTAATTACCTAAAGGCCTTAACTAAACATACTATATTCACCTGTTAGTAAAGAAAAGTAAAAAATGTTCCTTAAACATTTTTTTTTCTTTGTGCAATATCACTCATTTGGCCAGTTCCTAGGAACAAACAGAACAGCCAACAGGATGTGATGTATATTTTGCAGGTTTTCAATGAAGAGACCAACCAAGAGCCCTGGGCATTGAATCAATAGAGGGATGAGCCACCAGACAGCTTGTTCAATTCCATTTTTCTCAGAAAAGCCCCTTTCCTATTATAAGAACGGGCTCTGTGTTCTTCCTTCCTCCACTGTGGGAGAGCTTATGGAAAAGGTTGAGACATAAAGGTTCATGCTCCTTTCAAAGGACTTATGTTCTTCCCCATTTTTTAATATTGCACATATTAAATTGGTTTTGTCAGGTTGTCAGCCTCACAGTTCAGTACACAGAAAAAAACAAAAACAAATAAACAATTCCACATACTGTAGGTAATCATGGATGCTGCTGGAGTCTGTGTGTCTGGCCAGGCAGCAGACAATAGAATCCCATCTAAAGAGGACATAATGCCCAAAGGCTATTAAAACAGGCAGACGATCTGTTGGGGAATCTCTAGCGCTTTGGTTAGCCACGGCAGATAACTACACCTCATTGTTATATGCTAGCCTTTTCTTTCCCCCTGTATTTCTCTGCATCTTTTGCATCATTTCTTTTCATTCTCATGTGTACACACAAACATCTCCCCTACCCAACTCTCCCCTTCTCTTTTTCTCTGCATGTGCATGTGGTGCCTATCGAGCCATCTGGTATTATTTGTACCCTCAGAGCAGAAAAAATATCCAACCTCTCTCTGTTTCACCCAGAATAAAAATCCTAGATGAAAATGAAAGGCATATGAGAACAGAAGGCAGGACGTTTAATCTTTGCAACAAGTGCACGTGTCCCTCCTGTGAAAGTGCCACAGAAGTCCACTCTGCTCTAAAATGTTTTTACAACAAAACATTAATATTTCATAGTCTGCTTCAAGCTAGTATTTAACGTGACATAAGCTTGGCCTGTGTAAATCACTTAGACAGGGTTTGCTGTGTGATTTTGCATCCATTCAGGGCTGTGAGGGCTGCCTCTGTGTACCATACCACGCAGCGTCAATGCACCTGCATTCGCCATACAGAGGATGTCTAGTGTGAATCCATTTTCTGGCCCATAATAATCCATTTTGAAGGAAGGACAGTGAATGGATTGTTGGAAGCTTACAGCCCATCTCAGAGTACAGAAAAGTCATCCGGATGTAATAACAGTATATCTGTATTGAGATATTTGAAACTAATCACAGACTGGGTAGTTCAGGGCAGTTACAGAGGAAATGGTCAATCACCACACAGAATTGTATTAAGCTAAGCTAGTAGGGAAATTATATGTTTTGTACGTATTGGTAAGGCACTGCATTACTCTGCAAAGGTCAAGATACATCAACATGACCACAAATCACTAAATTGGACTTTGCTTTTCAAATCTTTCACAGAAAGCCTGTGGTCAGAACTGGGAGCATATACAGTAGTTTGAAAGACTTTGGCATTTACAGGGCATAAAGGGTCTCTCTCTTTCTCTCTCTCTCTCTCTCTCTCTCTCTCTCTCTCTATGTATATATATATATATATACAGGAAATGTACGATCAAGAGTAAGTTGGGGACTAAAGGTAACAATATGCCACCCCCTGTTGCTTTGATTTTGACCACTGTTTTTATAAATCTGTCTCTTGTAAGTCCTTGTACTTTACATGTGTCTATTATTTATGCACAATACTAAATCACATAGAACCTCTTTGACTGACTGACTCACTCAATTCTTCTTCTTTTATTTTTTTAACATTACTCACCAAAGAAAATCTATATTTGTCAAAGTCACGTCTCTCTGACAAACAGTGACCAGGCACTGGATGGGGAGTCAAAGCTTCCAGCCAATTCTGCACATAAAACAAGATGATGTTGCACATATGTTTCTCTTGTATCGTTTGTTTTTTCAACAAAGCGTTTGGCATAGGCAAGGAAATATTTCCTTAAACAGGCAAGACTTCAAAGAAGACACAAACTTAGACGTAGCCTCAGTATGGGTCCAAGTTCCTTTGGCCATCTCTGTCCAGGAAGTTACTTGGGTAACTCCACACTGTCATCTGGTGTCCAGGGAAGTTTCTGTTCTCTTTCTGTTCAGACTTCTCCTTTTGGCAGGAGAGAACAAGTAATTTAAAGGATTGGATTGTATGTGTATAAGCGTGTGTGTGTGTGTGTGTGCCGCAAAAGGTTTCAGGGACGCAGCCAGGCAGACGTTCTTGGAGTTGCCTGGCAACCCTGTAGCCACAAAGAGGGGGAAGTGTGAAGCTTGTTATGACGCTTTATGTAACTGCAGGGATGAGTTTCAGGACAAAGAATGAAATAATCCATTCCCACAACTTGTTCTCAATATAGTATGGGAAAACAATTGAAAGAATGTGTTAAAGATTAACGCTCTTTAACAAACCTGCCACAAACAGCACCAGCATGGCATAATCTAACATTTACTCAAAGGTCTTATAGATTTTGCTTAATATAAACTCCACAAACAGTTTTATAGTTTTGTAATCCAATATAATCAACCCATCCCTCATTCTTGGGGATGTTTTCTTTCCTGTAGGTCAGCACCAACTGTTCGCCGCAGGGTGGCATGCAGTGAAGCCATGAGAACCTCCGGTGAACCTACGGTGAGGCTTGGTGGAGGGATTATTCTCTCCCCCGCCTGCCTGCCAGGGGCGCCTGGAGCTTGGGATAAACACAGCCCATGGGTACCCTTAGCTAGATTTGCCAGCAGTGTGGAAGTTTATAACACCGGCGTAGAGAGGGGAGAAAAGAGTGTGTGGGGGGTGGGGGGAGGGTAGATAGAGTAGGGAATCTGTAGGAGAAAAGGAAAGTGGGCAGCGGTGGGAGAGGATTACTCCTCCCAGGTTGAATCTCTCACCATGCTCCAGTTCCCTCGTTCGATTGTTCACTTGCTCATTCACTCACTCACCCCTTAACCACTGCAGATGAACCTAGCTCTTTCCAAGACACCAAATCAAATATTTATGAAGTAGTGATTGAGTGATACAAACACCTATTGATAAGGTAGAGAGTGAACATTGGACTGAAATGGTGGACAAAAAATTACTCTAAATGAATGCTTATGATGCTATGTGTTTGCTTGATGGGTGAATAGGCAACTATTGGCTAACAATACATCAACTTTATGATGTAAATTGTGAATGTTGTGTTTACAGCTTGTTTCACTGCCCCCAAGTGACCAAAAATAACATAATGCTTTAATAACCTACAATTAGTGAGGCAATGTGGTATGTATTACTGTCAAAAGTAAATGACAATACAATTATTTTTAAATAAGTATGCTACAATGACATTGTAAAAGTACCAGAGAGTAAAGTTTTATAAAATAACATTTCTGCAGCTACAGCATAGCATGTGTCAGAAGCACAACGCATTTTAGTTTTGCTTCATTCAGCCAGAACAGCACATACACGTAAAGTTATGGGTCGAATCTGTGCAGAATATCTCAATATAATATTGGACTGTAGTGACGGATGGTATGAAAACACCTTATAGTTGTGAATGAGGAGTGCAAAACTGGACTTCATGCGTAGTAGACAGTAGGCTACATTTCACTCTGCAGGCCTTCATTCTGTATTCAGCCAGTATTTGCATCCATGCATCTTAATAGAATACTCATTTAAACTGACACAAGCCTTACCGTGCTCTTTGGCTGAGTTTCAACAATATTGCCAGGGGCCACAAAAAAAGAGTTTTCTGGCATCTTGGCACCCCCATGGATAGTGTTGAATTGATCAATAGGAAGAATATGAGAGAAGAATATAGGAGAAATGAAAGAAGCTGGGAACAAATAATCATTGGAAAGGGGAAGGAGCGATGCAGTGAATACACAAATGAGAGATTGTCCAAAAAGAAACAAATGCAGAAGCAGTGACAGTCATGACCTGAAGTATGGGAGGGTCAAGTGAGAAAGGCAGGGGAGAGATACGGATAATGCTAGAGACAAAAAAATACAGAAATGGCTGTGGGCAGTATTTAAATGAGTCTGTGTGGCGGTCCAGTGCACTGATTGACTGTGAATTGTAACCACTGTGTGCTCACTGGAGCTGCTTGCCTGCTAGGCCAATGCGCTCTCAGTAATTCAGATAGACAGAAACAAGGAAAGGAGAGCAGGAAATTAGACAACATGGAAAGATAAGAGTACACTATGTTAAATTAACGGTTTTCTTAAAGATAATGACTTAGCCTACTTTGTACTTGTTTAACCCCATGGTGGACTGTCACCAACGCTCAAATAACAATGAAACCAAACAAAGAGGTGCAGTAGGAGCTGCAAATGAGGATATGGCAGTTGTGAACCTAAATATGTAACAGTTTTACCAAACACAAAAACTAAATGTCTAAACATATGATTATCCCACAATATTCAAACAATATTATTCTTTGTTCTCTCTCTTTGGTTTCCTAACCCAGAGAGGGTGAGAGAGAGAAGGAGTGTGTGTGTGTGTGTGTGTGTGTGTGTGTTTTAGCTGAGGGCAGCAGTATTAGTGATGGTTTTGGGACTAAGGGGCCCAGTGCCCTGCTTCTGCCCATGGCCTTACTGATCTCCTCTAGAAATCTAACACACACTTATTTGTGTATTCACACACACACACACACACACACACAAACACACACACACACACACACACACACACACACACACCTTGGGAACTCAAACATCACACATATCTGTGTGTCTGTGTTTCTTTGGTGTTTGTGTTTGCTTGTTACTATCCGAAAAGTGGCACTTTATGGATTATGTGAATATGCGTGCACATGATCTTTTATATTGCATGTGCAATATAAATTGCATGGCATGTGCACAAGCCACTGCAGGGTAACCATTACGCCACTCTGCCATCATAGAACATTAAAATAGAAACATTGTGTTTCTTACTGCCACCAACAACATACCTTTTAGGGAGGCATAGCTTCAAGCATTTTGTGTTGCAGCATTGCCCATGTTGTTTGTGTTCCATTGTCCTTCCAATAAAGCCTTTGCATTAGTGGGGATCAAATTATTAATGCCATTGAATGACTCTATAGAAGCAGATACATTATATGTGAGGCATTCAGTTAAGTTGTTTATTATATGCTTTATAATCATCAATCATCTCAATGCACAGCTTCTTTAATTCCACCTCCTTAAATTCTACCTTTAATTCACCACCATGCCATTAAACTGCACTTCCGTATTCTCTGTATCGTTGTGCAAACCAATGTACTATAGCTACACTTGGTATTAGTAACAGTATTCATTGTTTGTAATGCATCTCAATTTCAAGTCAAAATCATGAAAGAATCCTCCGAAGAGCAGACAGCTTATGTTACTGTTTTCTTTGGGTGTGCAGGCTCTTACTTGTTTGGTGTTTAGGCTGAATAATCAAAGCTGGTTAAGGAAGAAGCTTTGTTTTTTGTCCCACCTGGATACTTTGCTAGCTGTCTGGCTGCTATCAACTAAAGGAAACGCCATAAAACACTCAACATGGCTTCCCTGCAAAAAGCTTAGTTATGTGTACATCTTTTTTTCTTTTCTTATCTTTGTCTGTTTGCCTCTGTGTCTGCCTTTATGTATTCTTAAATACTGTTTCCTGTCTTGCTCTCACACCGCTTGGCTGTTTTCCTTCCTCCACTTATTGATTCTGATTTTGGCACTGACAAAATGTTGAATGGAGTGTTACTTCCAGCTGTGACAGCTGGTGTTTGTTTGTCTGCTTGTGTTTTACCCTTTATGTGTGTGGACCCCCCTCTGTCCCTGCAATAGAAAGAAACAAGATATCTCTACTTGTAGCTTGCTGATGCTCTTCTGTGCCAATCCCTTTGAGCTGTCTTCTTATACTAAAGTAGTATGAGTGGTTCCAAAACAATGCTGGAAAATGTGCCTTTTTAACCTATATATATTATTTACATATTCATAATTTGTCATACTGTGTCTGTACACTTACAAAATATTTAATTACACATGGCAGCATGTTGGCATTGGCATTGAAGTTTGACTGGAATGATTGATATCCAACTGTAAATATTTTATTTTTTACTGTTAAAATACATCTTTGGCAGAAACTTTACAACCCCCCACCCCCTCCAACCTGCCTAATAAAGCCCTCAGAGAATTGCAGGAGAATTCATAATTTTCCAGTTTTCTCCTCCTCCAAGGTGCTTTTACCACAAATCCACCCTTGTAATGTATGCAGCCAGCACAGAGATCAAAGATTCATAGATCACCTTTTGGTGTGTACATTCAAACATGTATGTGAGCTGCTAACAGGCATGCATGCATATCTTCAAAAGCACCATGACTAGGCCCTGAGGCAAGTGGGCAAAGAATATGGGTTTTGAATTTAGATGCCTACAGTATTTGCCGCCTTCATGCAGTCACATTATGTGGCTCCAGCATGAAAGTGAATCACCAAATATTGACACCATGTCAATTTGTGACCAATACCAATACCAATACAGTTCTACATAGCATGTTGTAAGTCCTGCTTACACACAGCTAAGGGCCTCAGGGAGGCAGGGTAGAGTGCATAGGCCTACATGTATATTTAAAGAAATACTTTAACATTTTGGGGAAGAAGCTTATTCACTTTCTTGCAGAGAGAAAGATGAGAAGATCAATACTGTACAGTAAATATGAAGCTACTGCCAGCAGCTGGGCAGCTTGGATTAGCACACAGACTGGAAACAGCTATGCTAGCTGTTTTCATAGGTACAAAACAAATCTGCCTGGGCGCCCGGATAGCTCAGTTGGTAGAGCAGGCGCCCATATACATAGAGGTTTACTCCTTGACGCAGTGGGCCCTGTCTTGACTCTGATCTGCGGCCATTTGCTGCATGTCATTCCCTCCTCTCTCTCCCTTTTCATTTCTTCAGCTGTCCTGTCAATGAAGGCCTAAAAATGCCCCAAAAATGATCTTTAAAAACAAATCTGCCTACCAGCACCTCTGAAACTCATTAATGAACACATTAAATCTTTGTTTCATCTGTTAAAAACAAACTGAAGTGTAAATCTATAATTTGTGTTTTTTGCTGCAATCATGGCTGGTTGCTGTTCAGGAATAGAGCAGACTGTTGTAAGAAATTGAGCTAAAGGGCTTTTAAAGGTTATGTCATGGCTTGTGACAGTTGGAGGAGAAAAGAATATTGCCAGGATTCAGCTCTGTCTATCAGGCCGGAGATGAAGAGGGAGATAGAGAGACATAGAGAGAAGAAGCAAATGTGTTTGAGGGAAATAAGAAAGTCTAATATAAGCAGTGATTGCAAGAATAAAAGATTTGTTGCTTTTTATCTCCTGGATTAAAGGTTGGACTGTCACCCACAGCTGATTTGCACCAGTGAAGTGGCGTCATTTTGTTTAAGTGGAGAATGGTTTCAATTTCCCTCCAGGCGGCTAAAAAGGTGTTTTAATATGAACGGCACCAACGCACAGAAATAAATTCATCATTGTGGTCAGGCATGTTGTACACAATCTCTTTACTTCCCTCTCAAAGGGATTTACGATGGTGAGAACCGAGGGATGATAAATCTGTCTGGATTAAACATACACTACCTGAGGTGATAAATCATAATTATGGGAACACAGCTGCTGTTTCGTTCCCGGTGTATATGTCTCTAGGTGCCAGTTTGTATGTCTTTCTATTACTGACCTAACCTCTCATACATCGGTTCATCCACCGAGGAATGGTCATCTCATCTGCTACATCTTTGCCTTGAAGCTTCAGCTGCATCTCTGCTGGCAGAAGACATCCAACAGTCATTGTTTAAGGACAGCAAATCAAACCATGAGGCCCTGACACAGAAGCACAGGCAGCTGCCATGACATTTGGAAGAGAAGGCTTTTTGATGTGGGAGGCAAGACTGGAGCTGTGTTTTTTTTTTCTGTCTCTCTGTTGCTGCAAATCTGTCCAGAGCTGTCTCTCTCTCTCTCTCTCTTTCTCTCTCTTACTGCATGTCTGTCTTGGTGTCCGTTTCATGATGTCGCTCCTTTCTTTTTTTCTTTTTTTGCCTACACTCCTATTCCGTGTTTGTATCTGTCATGTTTCTGCATGCTTTAAATAGTGTGTGAGTGTCCGTTGAGGATATCTCTGTGTTGCACTCTTGTCTGCAGTGAGTAAAGCAGCAATTCACAGACCCTCTCACTGTCAGAGGGTTATCAGAGTAAAGCATGGTGTGTCCCCCACTGAGCCATGGGCCACATATCTTCCCTCCACCAGCTTTCATCTGTGCTTTTAATACACCCGTGCTGAAAGCATGCACACACACGCACACATATTATTTTTTCGCCACTCTGTCGCATTCATTTTCAAACCCCCTTTTCTTTTTGTACCCTGATTTCCAACCCACATTTGGAATCATCTTTTTGTTCTTCCAAGAACATTTAGTGCTCAAAGGGTTGCGCAAGAACACACGTGCAAGAAGTATTCTAGCTTTAATGAATGTTCAGTGACTTGCTATTTGTTTTTGACAAGTGTTGATTGGAGTGGTGTTTGTTCACCGATAGTCAATACAGCTACGGGTTGAGTGTTCTAAATTGTCCAAAAAGTGTACGCTTGACACCGATGGTGCAGACATCAATGAGCACCTACTAAGTGCTGAATTTACATCCTTAGTTACATTAGCATTGATTATTTCACTGGGTTAACATGTACACAGAGTAAAATACAGAGTGCTATTGTACTGAATGTGCTATTGTGCTTTATGCTGTGTGAAATTTTAAATTCATGATTTCTTCTCATTATGTTGGTCCATTGTGTATGACAGTAGAGCAGACCTGAAAATGATATATGTATACAACATGTGAGACAGTATGCTTGATTGAGCTCGCCAAGGCAGTATAACTAAGCTGTGTCATATCCTGCTGTGATTTATAATTCTGTTGAGTTATCTCTACAGATCAGCCTTTCCTGCTTCTGGTTTTGCTGACAGGCCAAAGCCACTTCATAGTACTCAACGATGCTTGAACACACACATGCACACATAATAATATCTTGTGTCATTCCGACCAGTTTGAAGCATCAATGCAAAAGAAAAACAAAAGCAATTAAACTACAAAGATGTTGTTGCCTTTCTTTCTTCAGTAGATGATTTTGAGGCCCCGGGGGCTGTCAGACCTTTCCACTGGCATATGAGCTCACCATTATGACAATGACTTAAGATAATCACATAATGTCGGAAATCCCAGATCTTGATCACCACCAAAATTGAATTAACTGATCCGCTGACCTTGGGTTATCTCTCTGACAAATTTGAGTTAAATAGAACCAAAAACAGCAATGTAAGATTTGTACATTTAGGTGTTTGTAAGATATTTTAGCCAGCAGACAAATTCCTGATTGCCAATCACGCTTAAGTTTGACTTCAGAATAGCACATAAATGCCATGCACACACACTCACACATTGCCAATGCAAATCATGTTCTCACACAGCCTTTTCATAACACCTCATACTTTACATATTCAGTGGGATCACATACAGTATGACATAATCATTTGTATAATGTAAGCAGAGCTATATGAAAATCATGTTCGGCGTATATATAATTGCATATTTCTGGGAATCAACTCATTTTCTCCATGTCCATGTTTTTTACCAGAGATAACCTAACTAAACTTGCTGACCTTCAGGTAAATCTAAGCATTAGCGATTACAGCATGTAATTCCAGCCCCTTGTGCTGATAGCTCTGCATGTTGTCACAGGTGTCAAAGGCTACAGTTAAATGTGTCAGCATGTTTTTTTATCTTATTAGTCCATGTAAACATGCAGCCGTGGCAATCACACCCCTCATGGCATTTTTATGCACCGAGGGTCTAATGCATCAGAAAAGCAAAAATGATCAGCTCACCCGCAAGTGAATCTTATACACCACCTCTTTGTGCGGATTACAGGATGTAGGTGGGACGGGTACACTCATCGCAGCACAGACTGCTCCTCACACTAACACCCACATGCCAACAGAAGGACAGAACATCTAAACACCAACCAGAAAAGAGCAAACAGCACTTAACTGAGAGCGAGTCGGGCTATTGCCAGACTGTGGTTTTACAGATATGAGTAAGAAGATGACTAAGCACAGAAACAAAAGATTGTATGTTTGTGCACATGGACTTTTTGCATGTTATTTAATGTGGTGATGTGTCTTAGTAACAGTCAAAACAAGTGAATCAAATCATGAAAATGTGTTTAGTTTAATTCCTCTTAATTATTCTCTTCATCTACTTTTTGTTGAAGAGTTTCGGTTCTGTACTTGTTTTAAGTATCCAGCTCTACTTCTGTATTCCTAATAATCCACTTTTAGCACTTTTTTCCTTCATGGTTGCTAATTGTCATGGGAAAGTCCATTATTTTTGCTGAAAGAACAAATGGTAATGCTTTTATGAACAAGGACTGATTTCACACAGTGGTCTCCAAAGGCAGCTTCTCATTTCTAGCTGGGAATTGTTGCTTTGTCAGCGGAAATGACAACTGTCTCTAGCTAATGGATCAGTTGGAGCTAGATAGCTAATCATTAGCTTCATTTGTTAGCTTGAAATGTTGTCTCCAGCTGGCTTTTTAATGTTTCAAGCTGACCTTTTATAAATCAGAGACGCTGATGAAATCATCTCTTGAATGCCAGTGTAAAGCCTGTTAGTCTAAGTCTTAGTCTATTGACACGGCAAAATATAAGACAATTTCATTTCTCTGTGGAGAAGTAGTACACAATAACTGTTGTGTGTTTGTGTGTGTGTGTGTGTGTGTGTGTGTGATGAAACAAGTAGTCCCTCTGGATCGATGGGTGGGGAGGGCACACATTGCCAAGGATTGCTTTCAACTTGCTCACAGATGCAGCCATTTATGACAGCCATCTGTCCAGCACGCATGTGTATACGTGTGTGTGTGTGTGTGTGTGTGTGTGTGTGTGTGTGTGTGTGCATACATTCACAGGCACAATTATGCTTTTGCTGGTGGGAGTCTGGGTCCAGGTGGTTGTATACTGTAATATTACACTCACAGTGTGAAACAGCACAGGGGCACAGGGCAGGTGGGTGCCCTGCAGAACATGTTAGTCAAAAAAGTCATAGATGCCCAATCTGAGACCCACAGCTTGGCTCCTACTATGACCCAAAAACTGTAACCTGAGAACACTGTGGCTTTTTGGGTTACAACTTATCTAATGTGAGTCAAGAGGAAGTAGTTTAGCTGACCACGTCCAATACAGTTTCTCATCTCTTATGTTAAACAAGAATACAGGATCATCATGGACTAGATGACCGCAATCATACTGAGCAGCGGAAATGTTTCAATGCAAATGTCTTGATTTTTCCCATGGTGGCAAATGACCACATGAGTTATTTTGTGGGCAGCTGGAGAGCTTGTCTGTTCAGAGGCTTGCTGGAGGCAAAGCAGATGAAAAAGACCACTTCATAGGTTAAAGGAGATAACAGATGAGTTTTGGTATAATGAGGACTGAGCTGCTCCTTTCAACTCCACTTGTTGATATCTTGAAACAAAGATCAGGGTTCAGATCCCATGGGCATCAAAGATCTTTGAATCTTTGGGATTGTGTTGAAAACTGAAACCCTTTATGTCCAAAGATGCAAAGATTTCTTTTCAAATGTATAAAGCAGCTGAAAACAAGCATTAGCTGGGTAGAAATAATAATTCCATCATGCCTGACTGCAGTGACTCATAAACTTGTTGATGGTAAACGTTTTGTGTATATCAGAGATGCGGTTAAACTAGGTAAGAGAGAACAAAATGTAAAACGCTGTACTTTTCACACTTTTGATTCCCACGGTGAACACTGGCAGCTGACAGGATCCATTCCTGTATTGCAAATCATATTTCATAGCTTCTGAGTGCAGTTTTGCATATCAAACCAGTGGAAAATCCTCCATTGGCGCATTCCGTGTTCATACTAAGGAGGGAGACGGAGGTGGTCTATTTTTATATCCAGCCAAAATAAGGTTTGATGTGAAGGCCCAGCGGAGGAGAAGGAAAGAAGTTGAGCTGATATTCTGCTCTTACCCACAGTCTCTGCAGATGCTGCTCTCTTATGCATGTTGTTAAGATGGAGACAATTAGGGATGATGTTCAGATATCTAGCAGTACACAGCCTTCTATTGGATTTGAAGGAGGTTTTTTTTTCTTGTAAGGCACATCCCATTTTCATAGCTATATTTAAAGGCCTGTTTCTACTAGAGGTGAGGATATTGCCAGCTGTGTGAGCGCTGAGGGAGGCATATGTGCAGTTGCAGTTGAGAAGTGCTGAGAGGTTATAGCCAGTGGTCTCTTGAGGTAAGCCAGTGTCATTTTTGCTCCGACCGGCCGACAAACTAAACAAGCCTTGTGCGGTCTCACTTTTTGACAAATTCACTGGTTGTAGTTTTAGTGGTTTGATGCTGAAGGGGAAATCATAAGAGGACATGGAAAAGAAACCAGGGATGTCCTTAAAGGGCCAGTTCACCCCAAAATCAAAACTATGGTACAAAGAAAATAGTTCTTACATGAACTGCCCAACCAGGTTTGTGGATTATCTTCTGTAAACAGGCCATGGTTTTTGGAAAGAAACATTGCTGTTGAGTTTTTCAAATGTAATTTTTTGGCCTTTTCTTTGAGGCTTGTCTTTGAGCTCCACAAGCCGAGTGCCATCTTGTTCCAACATATTCGGCAAAAGGCAGACATCCCTATGGCCGATATCTCCAATACTGGGCAAGTAGATTGATAAAGCACCCAAAATGTTTTTATTAAAATTTTAAAGTGAACTGTCCCTTTAAGTGATAATGATACCTGAAAGCTCTATCATTGCTTCAAAACACATCACTGATCATGTCGTCTTGCATGTCCTTTGTTAGAGACAACTTGTTTATGTTTCAAAAGCAAGGAAGTCCTGATGCTAAAGCAAAGAACAATTTTTCTCTTCTCTTCTTTTCTCTTCTCTTTATCCTAGAAATTTTGATTTATGCGTCACAGATGTTGTGTTTATGTGTGGCCATGGGCCAGAGATGAAAAGACACTGGTGGTTGAGTGGCGGAAATGCTGAGCAATATTCAGAGCCCATCTGGGCTTGTGGAACTGTCTTCCCTGCATCATTTTCAGTCGTGCTCTTAAATATGACGCCCTGCAGAAACATATGGGACCCCTGATGAAACTCGGAGCAAACATGAAGAAGTGTATAGACGCCATGGTGATGCACAAGGGAGAAGATGAAAGTAGAAATCAAGCCCTAAACAGAATGCTGGGTGACACGACCTGTCATCCGTCCACTATGATAATCCTTTCACAGTGTGGTCATCGTACAGATATGTCACCTCCGATCCCTCGCCTTCTTTTTTTTTTTTCAGCTGCCACTTCATCATTCTCTGTCAGTCTGAGGTTTACAGTGCCACATAGTTTTACCTTTAGACATTTAAAGGACAGTACATTTGTCGCCAAATATACTTAGATTAAGATTAGTATTTTTAGCCACACATAGGATGACTATGTTTATTGGTCGATCAGTTGGTCAGTTTGGCATCAAAATGTGTATAGACATTCACGGTCCCGTCTGTTTGGTGACTCACTGACTTTTCATCAAGTGCAATCATCAAGAAAATTCTGTATTAATATTCTATTGCTTGACAGTGTATTTTAGAGGCACTGATAAAACACATTAAATCAATGTTCTTTCCAAATATTGCATTCACACTACAAAACACTACATCATTTCAGTCAGGTCACATTCAGCTGTAGGCAGTCACAACCAAACCATGTTATGGCAGCCCAAGTTCACTGATGTAGATCATAGTCTAGTTTCCACTTTCTAAAAGAGCTGTCTCCAATCTCCTGTCCTCGCAGGGATAAATCCATTGGGTTTATGTTTTACTTTGCTCCATGGCTTATGATTTATTCATATGTGGAGTAGAACATTCCAACAATCCCCCACAACCCTCCACGTCTCCAATCAGAAATATCGAAGGAGGCCGCATGGGGATGAAGCAGTGCATCATGGAAACACACTGTAAAATTAATCCACTTCTATCTGCCACTCCGCTTTTTTAAATAAATGTAGTGGTTCATGGTATTTACTATGGTACTATGTTGTTGTGTACAGTGAGAAAAACAGGACGGATAAGAAACGGGGGTGACCTGCAACTCATGACGCCCATAGAACCTGGTATGTACTTTAACCTACCGAGCTAGCAGCAAGCCTGGGGTTGCTTGCTTTTTCATGGCCTACACATTCATAATTCACCATGTAAACTACAAAGGTGGATGGGTAAGTGGACGTGCAAAATAGTGATGAGACAAAGAGAAAAGAGAGGCACATTTGACACTTCAAAGCATTTTAATGCACCATTTGCAGCAAGGGAAATGAACATGCATTAGATTGTTGTTTTTTTTATTACAAAAAATCCTTTGTACTCAAACACAACCCCAGCTACACTCAGGCAGATGATAAGAGTTAGCAGAGAATGAAAGAAAAGGGGAGAGAAGGCGAGCGGGGTGCTGGGTGCTATGGATTTATTAAATAGTGAGGACAGCCGGCTCATAAAAAATGTGTGACATTGGGTGTACATGCACTCCCCCCACATGCAACACAGGCATACAAACTCACTCTCTGGTTCACATACGCACACGAAGGGCTGTGTGGGCTTTGGAACTCCCTCCAGTTTTCTGCTTATGTATTTTTCATGCACCGGTTGTCTCAGTAGAAAGCCTGTGTGTCCAAGTCAGGAATCACTACTGTTTCAATGTCATGTTCTATATTAGTACTTAATATGAGGGTCCTAAAGTCTGATGTGAATATGTGCTTACATGTCTTTTTAGATGGGGAATATCAGAGCTTTACAGTAAGTTCATCTTTTTTGCTTCTTTCTTTCTTTCTTTCTTTCTTTCTTTCTTTCTTTCTTTCTTTCTTTCTAATAAGCTAACTACTCATTTAAAGGCAAAAACAGAAGAATACTCACATGGCAGTAAATATTCTTTGTGGCAATAACCTTTTTATGTTTTGTATTGAATAACTTACAAACATAAGCATACAATGTATCGTAGAGGCCGATGGCTGTAAAGATGCTGAGCATAATGTGATCTTCATCTCCACAATGAAGTCAGTAGCTTCTACTACAAGTCCCACAATGCGTTGGTTTTGTGTCTCGCTGCGCTGGCGATACCGCTGCATTCAAGTACTCCTCGGGACTGTCTGATTTTGTAAACCTCAGCTGCTGCTTGGAAACTCAAGTGCTTATGATATTTAATAAACCAAACTCAGGCTGGACAATTTGGTGAATCATTTAAATTTGGAGTAATGAAATAGTCTGTTACTTTGCACTGCTTGACCTGTGTGTTTTTGTGGATTTGGTCATACCTTTGGTGATGGACACAACAAATGTGTTTTGTAAGTAGCCTAAACTATGCTACTGTCTATCTCAGTTCCATTAAAAATAAAACGTATGAGTTTGTAAAACTTGCAAGGACCAAAGCCGATGGACCACTAGGAGCATGTGTTTCATGTAGGTTAATAGTCCCGCTGTAAAATAAAAATTGTTTACCTTATAGCCTATATTAAAATAGGCTAATGTAATTCTGGTGTGTTAGCCAAACTTAGTGGTGACAGCAACTAAAAAATTGAAGCAACCTCATTTTCTCAGTAACATATAACAACAGGGTAATGCTTGGCAATGTGTTATTGCTTGACCTGTGCAACGATTAGGCTAGCTTAAAATGAATGTGTGCTGTGGGAATGTCAAACCACACGCACCAAATGACAACTTTCAGAAATAGGCAATAGAAAAGCTAACGATCACATGTAAAAAAAAAAAAAGGTTTTTGAAAAAGTATCACATGTAGGCTAACGTTAGCCTATAAACTCAATTTTCAAATAATTTCAATAGTCTTCCAGAAAAATGCTTAATTGATTTTGTTATCAAAGGCTGGTAACAAATTAAGATAAATGAAGAGCAAAAGTATTTAAATACGTTCGTTTTTAATTTAAACACCAGATACTGGTAGAGCTTTGATGGTCTACGCCCCCTAATATCACGAAGTTGGGAAATGACCGACAATCTAATTTCTCTGGGCCCTCCAATGTGTTGAACTGTCAAACCATCCCATTTCCGACAGCACATGAAGGCAGCATGTCTCCGTACCACTACGAGCAGCAGCATCAGCGGCAGCAGCAGCAGTAGTGCTTTCTCTCTGTAACCTAAACAATGACTCCTGCTACAGACCGGGGGAAAGCACACCAGTAGTATGCGTTACACAGCACCGAAACCCTGCATTTCGCTGCTATTCCGACCTCTCACTTAAATGTGCCGACCCTAAACATGTGGATACCGACAGAACATGAAAAATACGGTGTCGGTAAGTTTATTGCCTTTATGTTTTGAAAACTGCTGTCCTCTGCGTTCACTCACGTTCAGTTGTAGGGCATGTGTGAATGTGTGGATGGGTTTCGAGAGGTGAACTCGCTCTACGAATGATGATTTCCAGCACTGCGAACTGTTTGAACAATGTGATTTTTTTTTTTTTTTTTTAAGGCTACTGGAAGGCAGCACCAGCTTCCTTTCAAACAGCCCATGATGAGAGCTTTGGTTTAATTTGACTCTGCCACATTGCAAAGCATAGGGTTGTCGATCTGACCCCCCCCCCACGGTTTGCTAAATGAACAGCCACATTACGATGTTTTTTTGTTCCTACTCGTGATTTTCCTTATTTCCCCTTGAGTTGTCTGGGTTTAAACTAGTGCTCTATCTTGACTCAGGGGCTTTGCATTTGCTCTTGTTGTGCTGTCAGTTTGAATGGGGGAAAATCAGCCGCTTACCAGTCGCTGTACGTCTCTGTATCTTGTGCGCAACATCTGCCAATTCTTCGAAAGAAATAGCCTACAAATGTGAGAGAAAAAAAACCAAGATGACGAAGAAGAGACATTTTTATTTTTTATTTTAGTGTACCTGGGATTGAGATTGCTGTGGACCTTGAGAGGTCTGAAATGTGTCTCCCTCAGTGCATTGTTCCAGACTGTCGGAGGCTCTAGATCAAACACTGAACTGAGACAAACAAGCGACAACAACGCAACCGAAGCCAAATGTAGGAGGGGAAAATCAGACACAGACATTCTCCTGTTGTTGTTGTTGTTGTTGTTGTTGGAATTTCTTCTGCCTGTCTTTACCCTAAAAAAAAAAGCAGGCTCATTGAGATGCGGGCACTTAGAGGCGGCTTACATGTCTCATGATTATATTCCCCATAGATAGGCAATTGGTCTGCTCCGTGTGTGATGCTCAGGTCCCTACATGATCCCACAGCCTCCGTGAAAACCAGCCAATAATCATGTTGTAATCTTTGCAAGGATGCCAGAAAAAAAAGTGCCCAGTAAAAACCTCTTAAAACTACTACAGCTGATATGAAAAAGAGATTATACATTTCCTATCTGTAGCTAATCTGCTTGCATAATAAGGCAGGCTCCTAGGCTGTTGTAAATGTTGCCTACTGTCCAAAACTACCACATTGCCACCATAACCTGAAATCAATGAAGCACATTGAACCAGAAACTAGCCTTTGGCCTCTCTCTGTCACACTCTGTGGCCTGGTCACTTGACTGCTAAATTTTCCCCTGGTGTGTATACTTTTCCCCCCCTTCCCTGTCCATGTCTATGTACTGTAAGTGCTAAAGACCTGATACTCACTGTGCAGTTATATTATACTTAATCCTGTGCAGGGTCATGGTCCCCTAGAGCCCATAGCGCTCATATTTTGATAGGGCAGAAGAATAGATTCATTCCATTTAGCCTCTTAAACCCATCCCCTCCTATCAAAGTTCACTTGGCTGGATAAAAGGAAGACATTTATTTTGAAGGCTAAATACTTTTCATTGTCCCCACACTGCAAGAGGGCGCCCTGTTAATTGGATTAAGTCTCTTTATCCCATTTTATTTCAATAACAGCAATAAGACCCATTTAATTGGCTGTGATTTATTTTTTAAGACATGTTTTTGCAACTGTGCACTTCTTTATAGTCTGGTTCCTTTTTAGGAAGTGTTAGTGTTTTCCTGTTATGAAATTTAGGTTACATGATACACAAACACATGCACATAAAGATATGTGAGAGGCCGTTTGGTTAGTTTTAGTTATGATTAGAGCAAGTTTAACGTATCAGTTTTAGCAGATTAAGTGTTTTTTTTCAGTCTGCAGTTCAGAAAGCTACATGTGGTTCTGGTCTTTGGTTTTGTTTGTACTGTACATTTTCTACCACTGTCTAGAGAAGAATTCATTAATTCTATTTAAGTGGATTTAAGGGTCAATCATATGGGCTTGGCCATGCTACAAAGGAACTAGTTAGTATGATGTGTTGTTCGACCATGTCATAAGGCTAAAGTGTTGATTGCTGTTCCGAACAGCCACACTCAAAGTCTGGCTGTAAAGCCGTTTTAGAGATGGTCGAGACATGATACGGTGCAGTTTTGTTAGACAGCGTCTCCTGTCTTGGTTGTAAACACGCAAAGTGACAGAAATAGTTGAATGAAATGAAAAAGATAGCATGAGAGAGAAGTTCCAATATTGGTTGTCGGCTCTGCAAAGCTGGCCTATCCCTGCTTGAAGTGTGTGTGAATTTTGTTTGGTGCTTTCCAAAGGTTAACAGAAATTGTCGAACCAAGCCGCCTTCTGACAAACAGTGCAGTGCCGTAGATATCAATACAAAAAACTTTCCAAGTAGCCTTGCACAACTATTTCAATATTTGGATAACCAAATGAAATGAAAGACTTTTGCTAAAATGTTTGCAACTTAGCATGGCTATTGCAATCTTAAGGTAAATATTCCATTAGCTTTTCTCCAAGTTCCCTTATTTTGTAGCAAAAAAAGGATAATCAAATGTGTATCCTTGTGGCAAAATAACCTCACACCAGCGATGACCATTGATCCCCAGATTGAATCACACTCTAAATTATTCATGCAAGGAGGGACAGCTGTTGCCTTTCCACAGGTCGCCACATCTTATAGCCAAACACTGAGATGGTACTGAGCTAAATCCCATCTCAGCAGATTTAACATCATTAATCCACATCTGTTTTCACTTTCCACTCCTGTGGGGCCTTTCATAAATATCCATGCTGTAGAATTGCTGTGATATCTAAATATTGGTACAAGTAAGTCCCTACCTTAGCCATTTTGAATGGGATCTTCTCTGGGTGAATTCAGTGAACATTTGATCCCCTTTTGACAGGAAAGCTGGGAAACTAAAAAGCCTTGTAAATCCTTGCAGGTACATTTGATCTCGAGCCAAATCAAGACAAGATCAGAAAGTCTTGCTGTGTAATTGGAAGGTTTCAGTGTTTGATCTTGATTCGCCTTACTAGCGAAGCGGGGCCCTGGGAGGACGGGGGCCTCTGCAATTGATGAAATATGAATGGACTCTCGGCAAGTTGATGTTAAGGCGCCCATTAGCCCACCAGTGAAGTGATTACTGGTTTTTAACCCGAAGCAAGAAGGTTGCAAGATTGATGAGACAATGTTAATATCTGATTCCTAAATGGACTTGGGATATGGAGACATTAGATTAAGCCAAGAGGGAGAATCTTGTACAATATATCAAAGTCATGTTTTTGAACACAAAGCTGGCTTAAGTTGCTAGTAAAAATGATGAGATCAAGTGACAGAGGATAAAGGGAGGCATGGATTTAAAGTAGATGGTGAAAAGTTGAAATTGCTGGATGACAGATGTACCCAAGAATGTCTTTTCAATGCTCTATAAATGCATGATGACGAATATATCACGGATGTCCCTGAAGAAAAGCGCACTTCGACTGACTACAGAACATACTCAAGGCTGCATTGTGTCATGTTTAGAGTAGACGTAGAGTTAATGCTGTAGACCGACAGAGAGTGAGTGAGGCCTTTCTCCTCATTAAGGCCCTTTGATACAACCAATCAGGCATGTCATTGCTCATCATAATTTAGACACATAATTAAACCGTTTTAACGAGCTGGTTTGCATTCGCGTCCGTGCAAGTTGAATATTCCACCGATGGCCGGAGTAGCTTGATTTATTGTGCAACTATGTCTCATTCTTTGATTGTCGTGGAAAAAAGTAACAAGCAGCATCAGATAAAGACAGAATGGAACAGCGGCCTGATTGAATGTTGCTGCGACGAGGGCCAATGTCGGGCCTGAGGGGGTTTCTGCTCTCCTGTCGCTCGCTGGTCCCCTCCTTGGGGGAATGTCGCTGTGGTAGATGAAGTGTGGAGGAGGTGGGGGTGATGGGTGGTTGAAGGTGCTGGCGCGTGTCAGGGGTGGACTCATTGTCGGGGTGTCCGCCCTGCCCTGTTACCCCCAAATCCACTCCCCTCCTTTACACCCCACTCCACAGGGGATTAGCAGGTTGTTTTGGGGGGGGGGGCCCTGAGGCCCATTCCACCATTAGAACCATGATTCCCTAATGCAGCCAGCCCCTGGGCGATGTATGTGAGAGGATGGAGGGCGGAGGGCGGAGGGCGGGGGGGAGGGAGGCGTGGTGAGGTGAAGCCTACCAGCTTGTAATTGCTTCCTCACCCGCTGCCTCGTCTCCATCTGCAGTGGGAGCACCCCTTCTCCTCTGTGTTCACACCCATTTGCACACATACAGACATTCAACATGGAGGGAGACTGTAGGAGGCTCCCTTGTGAATTAAACAGAGGCCGAAAATAAGAACAAGAAAATTAACCCCCCAGCCCAATACTATACACAAGCTGTTCCCTGGTGTGTGCATCATGTATTGTATTGTAGGGTTACACAAAATGACATGGACATGTGACATATGACGGACTCAGTGAGTGTTTTATTCATTGCTGATTCACCCTGACAATAATAGCCACTGTAGCACAAACATGGCCTAAGACATGAGGACCAAGTTGGAGAAATGCCCCAGCTGGTTCATTTGTGTTATTCAATTAAATTATGCTCTATTTATCAGTAAGATCTCAATTATGACAGAAAAACGCCCAAACCGCACAAGCAATGTCTTGTTTGTTTAGATTCAGCAACACTAGACACAGGCAAAAGACACAATTGTGTAATCTGTTTATATTTAGTGAAAATGAAAATATTTTACCTATTTTCTTCATGACTTCCTTCCAGCCTTTAGTCACCACATACACTGGGGATACCCTTGTGAATCCCATTGGAGTTGGTGACACTAACAAACCAATATGCTGTAATCGTCTGTCCACATCCATGTATAAGGTCGAGACAGGCAGCTCGGGGGAGCGTTTCTGCCTTTCCACTCCAGTGGCAGCCTAGCTGTAAGGAGATGATGCTTCTGCTCTGAGATGGCCCAGCGATTTCCAGTTTAACCGAATACATATGACATATCATAATAGCTTTTATTTCACATGGGCTAGACAGGAATTATTGGTTTCAAATGCTTGTTTTTCAGGCAATCGCTAATGTCGTTAGAGGTGCAGTGGTCTTAGATCAGAAATTGGATGATAACATAGTGAGAGACTGAATGAAATTTGCGTTTTTTGCTTCGGTGTTATGATATACTCTGGGGCCTTTTTAGCAGGTCTGATGTGGTGTAGTGGGGTTGTGGTTTCCCTTCCTCAATATCAATATGTGATTCCTGTGTGAGAGAAGTTAATAGAATATGTCCTATTAGGAATTCAGCAGCTTTACTGATCAGTAGCGTGTGTGCGTGTGTACGTGTGTGCGTGTGTGTGTGTGTTTCTCTCATCTGTGTGGGCCGAGGGGAAATATGACTGACATGCTATTTTCATAAAGGAAGGGTGTCTGCCGGTGACAATCACTGTGATTGGCGGGTGAGAAGAGCTGTTTATGCATCGAGAGACGCTTGGGTTTTTTTGGTGCTCATTTACAGCGAAAAAAGATTGCCTGGACTAGTCCAGCATCAGTTATCTGTGTTCTGCGGCTGTAATCCAGGCTCACATGTATTGACCATAAAGGAAGTGTAAATTGATTTGTGTGAGCGTTTTGTGTGGTTGACCCTGTGCATCATTATGACCTCAAGGCTTCCATTTTCCCATAAACCACGCTTCAGTAATAGCTACTTCTGCTCACCCTCAACTTACTAAAACCAGTGTGCTTAATTCATTATTAACATGCTAATAAAAAAAGTTGTTATGGTCCGTTCAGGATCAATCTTCTATCATTAATGTATTATTAATGGCTAATAAAGTGTCAAGGGTTGCTTAAAGGACATATGCATAATTTAAGAATGTGAAGCGCTAATGGTCATGGTTGTCTCTGTCTTCAATAACCCCTGTTAATTCTTGAATTTAGAATTTGCCTCCAACACTCTCGCATCCACACAGTCACAGTGGGGTATGTGTAACCGGAGGAGACTCATACAGATCGCTTTGGTCCAGTTCTTTGTTTTGCTCTGCAGTGTGATCTATTTCTCTGTGGGGTGACTGACCCTCATCAGACCAAATCTGCATTGGGGGCAGTTTTTCATCTGAGAATCATTACTCTTCATTTTACCCTTTTGTGTTTTTAAGATGATCCAAGGGACATGTCCTGATCAATGCAAACTGTGTTATATAATATTTGTTTTTGACGATTGGCAAACAACAAAGTGCTGATTGGACGCTGCTGACATAACCAGTGACATGCTTAACTGTGCTCAGCTCAGTATAATGCTAAATATCTGTATAAGCATATGGTAGCTCATAACATATCTATGTGACCGATAGTTACCAATGTCATCTAAAGTTCACACAATGTTCAATGAGAATCTTTAAAATTGTTTTTTTTTTAAAGAAATGTGACCAACATATGTACTAAGGGAGATTATACAGTTGAAATCTAAAATTGTCAGTGCTCTTTGGTTAGGGTCAGGGGTTCGTGGTAATAATACATCTAATAGTTGTCGAGATATGCCACCAGCATGGCTAAAAGTAGCATTTAGAAAAGAAAAACATGCTTATATTCTTTAAATGTAAAGGTTTCCTGCCATACGTATTTTATTACTTTGTGGTAATGTCTGAAGTTCTGCAATGGACTTTTTGGGGGGAAGAAATGTCTTGGTTACCTTGTTTCAAGTCATTCTAGTGTGGTATTGAAAGTCTGCAGGAAGATTCAGCTCGATTTGTGTCAGTTCTCAATGATATTCCACGAACTAAGCTGCTTGACTCTGATTGGCTAACAGCTAGCTAATGAGAGCCTGGCCCTCAGCATCCTTTACCCAGCACAACTGGGCGAGCTCATGAATAGTAATGAGCTCAGGTAACATGACATCAGATTGACCAGCTTTTGTAATTGGCCTGATTTCTCCGCGTATTTCTTTTCAGTGGCTAGAGCTGACAGAGGAGGTAGCAGTTCATTTTCACATTCATGACATAACACAAACACATATGGACCTAACATATTTCAAAAAAATGCAAGTAAAAATGGTTTTGTGTGGCAAGGCACCTTTAAGCCATAACAACTATTATTGGTACCGAAACCTCCCACTTCTCCCGGCAAACCATAGGCCGATATTGACACCCGTATTAAACATTTTCAAAACATATTGCCCTTTTTCTGAAGGTGTTTGAAAATAGATATTATGAAAACCATTTTCTAAAAGCTCTGATGCTCCATCCACATTGCAACGCATAAACAACACCATTTAAAACCATATATCCACTTTGCAGAGTGTTTTCTAAATGATCAGTTAAGTTACGTTTTATAAATCTCCAGCTTAGTAGTAATGTAATGCTACAACGAAGGACTAGGCTATAATATATATAATATAATATATAGGAATATGCATTTGTGGACATGACCTAAATTCCTATAAGTGCCAAGATACTTAAAAAAAAAAAAAAAAAACCTCTACTCAGTTACTTCAGAAAAGCATCACACTTCAGTATAGGTCACTGAGGTCACTGGTTTATCAGCGCGGCAACGGTTAGGATTAATGTCAGCGAGAGTGAGAGAGGAAGAGGTTGAAAGGTCTTCACTCACAGTACTGTCCACACCTTTCTGGCCACCTCATCTTTTCCCCCCACTCCTCTACTTTTTTCTTGTAGTGCCTTAATTCAATGGAAATGCTTGTGTATTTCTGTGTAATTGAATTGGTTCCTTTTGTATTTTTTTCTCTCTCCCCCCCTCCACTCTCCCACTCATTCATACAAAGTGAACTATTTCCATAGACATCGGCTCACACTGTGATGACCCTTATCTCACGTATTGCCTCTTTTTTCCCATCTATTGCTCACTTTTTCCTTTTCTGTCTGGGTTTTTTTTTTCTATTCCTTTCTTTCAGTAGCCCACTTCCCTCTATTTGTGCTACAGTCTGTTCCCCCTTTATCTCTCTTCCACATGTGTCGCTTTATCATTTTTCCCCCCTCCCCTCCTCTGGATCCACACTCACCTGTCCTAGATATCCCCAGATAATGTGTGTGTTTGCCTTTTGTGTATCAAAGATTGTGTGTTCAAGGATACATGCATATGTGTGGCTGTACATATCTAATCTTATGTAAATGTCCGTTTAGATGCTTGTGTGCACATTTTCTACGTTGTTTTTCTAGATGTGTTTGCAGCAGCCTCAGTGGACTGGAAGTCTGAAGATGGTAAAGCACTACTTGCTGCTCAGGCTTTGAAGTAGAGATGTAGCTACAGCAGATGTTCTACATCTTCTGGTTGTGCTACATACCTTGCTTCATATCAAATCCTATTGAGTGAGTTCCCTTTTGGTGGAGGTATCACTCTAAAATGATGTTTTGAAGTTTTTGCAAGTGCAAAATGTAAAATCACAAAGCTGCAGATGGAAGGATAAGTAAATGTGGAAGAAATACAAGCATTTTAGACCCAGGATGTTTACTAGTTTAAAGTTATTAAAAAGCTAGCCACTTTAGCCATCCTAAAGTGTAAGGATGGCTCTAATGTAGACTGTAAGTGTTACCATGTCCGGCTGACATTGACAGTGTAATTTCAAAGGCCAAGGAGCAAATCATTAGCTAACGTTACATTATTTAACGGACTGAAAGTGTTACGTTAGCTACATCAGCAGCTCTGTCCTTTTCTTCCTTGTATTTAGACAAGTTCAAACTTCAACAACCCTAGCCAAACTTTTAACCCTTTAACACTTTCCAGATTCTTGTAAATCTAACCTTTTGTTGTTTGCCTAAGTTTGTTTTTCTGTAGTAATTTAAGCATCCAAACAGGGAGATGCTAGAACAATATAACTGTACGAGCTTGCATTTTTCCTATCATGTTTATAATACTAGAGCTAACTTCAGTCTTTTAGCACAACCATGTATTGGATATAGCCATCGATGTATTTAGGACCCCTTTCCAGGGTTCTTGTTTTAAAGCGAGTCAGCCAGTGGGGGTGTTTTAAATCACCTTATGGAGTTAGCCCTAGCTACAAGCAGATACAATCTGTTAGTGAAAGACATCAATTCAGTCAGCAAAGTCGAGTTGGTATTTGAGTGGAAAATCTGCCACTCTTTTTTTTTTAAAATCATAAACAGCATTATGTGCTGTGCGTGAACAGAAAGCTTGACAGGCATTGCATAAGGAACTAAGGGGGCTTAGTGAATGGTCAATTGATAGATGCAGAAAATCTTTCTTCTTCACATTTTCTTTAACAATCTGTCATAAGTCCATTGCTTTGAAGTCTACGTAACAGTTACACAGATGGTATGTTCACGTTTGCCTGGGTTTGCTTACTGTCCCATTGTGTCTGTTCTCTTAATGGCCTTGGTACCTGTTTTATCAGTGTTTTTTTAAATGGCAGAGGCAGCTGTTTCTATGCTGGCTACAGTGCAGAAAAGACATGACAAAAAAGAAGAAAAGAATGAATCTTCATTCTTGTCATTTATGCTCTGCTGTTGATAATTTCTGTCTCTACAAAAAGCACCGGTGTGGGGAGGCCTCTAGCTCACCCAGTAAGAGCGAGCGCCCCATGTAGGCTGAGTCCTTTGCAGCGGCCTGAGTTTCGAATCCGACCTGTGGCCCTTTGCTGCGTGACATCCCCCATCTCTCTCCCACCGTTCCTGTTCCACCACTGTCACTCATAAATAAAGAGAAAAAAGCCCCAAAAAATAATCTTTCAAAAAAAAAAGAAGAATTTCGTTGTCTTCCCTTGTCTCTCCATACATTCATCTTCCTTTTTTGGTCATACTTACATTCTGTTCACATATATTTGAATGCAGCAGGTTTAAGTAATGATGAGTTCAGATTGTCCATGAATATCTCTGCTGCAAACAAAGCTTGCACACATACACCCCAGGTATGCCATGTAAGTAGTGTATATTGACTGTGCGCTCAAGAGCTGTTGCAGTGACATTGATCGGTTTACAGCCCTCTCTCTCTTTTCTAAGATTGAACTGTTTTCATGTCTCTCTCTCTCTCTCTCTCTCTCTCTCTCTCTCTCTCTCTCTCTCTCTCCTTCTCTGTAAAGATCACATTAGGAGGATCAGCTGCTGCCTGGCTGATTTCTGGGCAGCTCTCTGACCTTGGCTGCTGTTAGCTGTCTTATTACCTGCACAATGTGTGTGTCCGTGTGTGTACACCGTCACTGCCTTTGAACCAGTGTATATACAGACTTCACACTTGATCTTTGTCCCCGTTAGAGGTGCATGCATGTGGGTGCGAGCGAGCGATCTGTTTCCTGCTCTCGCTGTGCAGTCAAGATGATGGTCTGGCTCTTCCCTGCACGTCAACCTGCTGCATGTGAGGTGCTGGCTCGCTGCCCGTCCTCCTCACCTCACCTCGCCTCTGTCAGCTTCCCTCATTTCCTCTCGTTGCCCGTGCACAGAAAAAAATAGTTTAATGTCAGGTTGACTTTCAAAAAAGCTTTTCATTGCAGGCAACTGCCTAATTCATTTGTTCCCTTTTGCCACAGCTTTTTTTTTTTCTCAACCAATTTCAGACTGAAGTGTTGAGGGCAATTGATTTTTAGAACACAAGACTGCTCAGCTGATTGAAATAGCTTTATCCTATAGAAGGAGAAGGTATATGTGGTATAGTATTCAGCTTTTGGGGTTTTTCTTCATTTAGATTTATGGGGCTGAAGACCAGAGGACTTCCAACTTATAAATGAGGTTCATTTCAGTGACATAGCTCCAAATTATGATTACTTTGAAAATGACTGTTCGCCTCAGCTCAACGATTCTTATGAATTCCTTAAATACTTGTGTGGGTGTTGTAGAGTGTTATTGCCTCAGAGAGTCTGTTTAATTCATCAGCTTGACTAAACCTCCAACTGCGACCCAGTTCACTTCTCACGTCTCCTCTTTTCAACCCAACCCGTCTTCGGGGACTGTTCCCATTTGGAATGTTTATCTAGTTAAGAGGAAATCCTTCAAACCAAGCAGAGATACAGAAACAGATTTCTTAGTTAAATATTTGTCTTAACTAATAAGCCCCCCCCTCCCCCCCCAACATCTGAGCTGCAGATTTTTTTTTGAAGTTTTGTTTGTCTAAGGGGAGAAGATCAAGTGTCTTCCCGTTTCCTGCCTCTCATCGTTGATTGAATGGGGCCTTTTCTGCCTTTTTCTAGCAACACCAAAGGTTGGCATCGCTGTGCATTGTAGTGTTGATTTGCTTTGTTTGTGCTCTGTTTCTGGAAGTTGCACAGAGGATTACTTCTGTTGATTCAGTAGGTTTATGTCTGTATGCAGGAACCAGCAGAGGGTTAGCTAAGCTTAGCATAAAGTTTGAAGCTGGGTAAAACAGCTAGCATGGCGCCGTCCAGCACCTCTAAAACCGACGTATTAAAACATTGTTGGAATTTAAAATGTTATATATGCTTAAACATTGTGTGTGATTTGCATTATACATTCAAGCTCAAAGGTAAAAGCATTATTTCAACATAAATGAAGACATGTTGGTCATGCATTAAGTTTTTTAGTTATAAGTATATAGTTTGTTGTTGGTTGTTTGTTGCATTAAGTTGTTCAGGATTCACACATCAACATCTGAGATTTTGACTACTAATTGACTGAACCCTTGAGAATGGAGCAGGATTTAGCTCCAACAACATGTATCTTGTTTTTTTAAACTGTATAAAAAACGGGTTTAGCAAACATTACAGAATAGCTGTTTCTGTCTTTATGCTAAGCTAGCCGCCTGATGGCCCTAGCTTCCTATTCTCTGCACAAATGTGAGAGTGGCATCAATCTTGTTATCAAACTCTCAGCAAGAAAGCAAATATATTTCAAAGATATGTATTGACGTTTCACACAGCACTAAAGGTCCAGGCACTGGTATCAGGTTCTTTTCCTCCTGCCAGGCGTTACCAAAAAACAACACACCAAAGTGGTCCTGTTTAGCAAGCCTAACCTCGTTCCAAGCATCCACCTGGTGCCTTTATTTTTCCCCCCATCCACCAGTCGCACCCTCAGGGGAGGGAGTCTGAAGAACTAAAAGCGGAAAGCGGTGCTGCTAAAAGCGGTTGAAATGGATCCCCTTTGTGTGGGGGCGAGAGGGGAAATGCGAAGGAAAACCCCCACTGTGGGAGCCTTTGTGCGGAGAGTAAAAGCACTTGGTCTGGGCGATGGCGGCGGATGGACACCTCAGGCAGTTGGTTCAGTTCAGCAGAGGAGATGACAGGAGAGAAGAGTTATTGTTTGTATATATGCCGGCTATGCACACAACATGGACACACAACACGATCCTATAGCAGCTTCCCTCCTAGTGGATGGTTCTCATACCTTGTGAGGCCCCTGGCTATTCTTGTTAACAAGCAATTTGTGTTCAGAGCTGGCCTCAGATAAAATACACAGACGCTGGCATGGAAATAGTACAGAAGCTTTGATGTCAGTGTGAAAATGGCCACTGTTACTGGTATTTATTGCAAAAGATCCTTTTTGACAGCAGATGGTTTGGTTGGTCAAAGGGATAAAATACATTGCGATTGTGGATGGTTTCTGTTTCATCCCCAAGGGCATTTGAATTTTAATAATAGCATCAGAGCCCAACTAGAAGTATTTTCCCGGAGAGTAATCTCAACTGTTCATGGATCAATAATGGAAATGTCTTTTAGATCAAGTATCCCCTTACCTATTTATCTACAGCCTAATGACCTGTCAGTGGTTATATCTTCACCTTGATGGTCATTACAAAGCCCAGTATCATATTTCAGTCTTCTGAGCACTTTTTTTTTTTTTTTTTTAAAGAAAGATGCTTTCATGTTTTTTCAATAGTTAAACTCCAAAGAGTAGTGAAATGGATATCTTAACATCAGTGATTTATGTCTCTTGTCTTGAATCCCATCCTCTTGGCTTTGTTTACGCAGCACCTCTAAAGCTTGCTGGTACCCAGTGAATCGAGGCATATTTGTTTCCATTCCCCTCAAAATAAACTTAATTGGAGTAGTGAAGAGCAAAACACATTCTTCACAGCCAGGAGACATGTGAGTGGCTCGCGTGCCATAGCAGATGCCTGAGTTGAAGCAGGACCTTGCATTGTCTTCCTGCTGCATATCTCAGCTCACTTATACCAGCTTGGGCTTTCTGCTGTGCTGTGCTGACATAATGAGTATGGGGATGCTAAAAATACTGATTCGCAAATGGAGCATGCTGCGCTGCACACACGTTTATGACATATGTTTTAGCATGGCCACTGATGCTGCTGTTTATTCCCCTAAGGAGTAAAGGAACAATATAATGGTTGTTTTCCTGATCAAAAGAGCAGCAGCTGTTTTCTTTTTTTAAGAAATCATCAAAAATCAAATTAATCAGTGGAAAGTAACCTGGTCGACGCATATTATTATTCCTAGTTCCTTTTTAAAATTTAGTTGAGTTCAGATCCATCTTTTTAGATTACAAGATACAGGATGCACCCATTTGGACTATTCTTATCATTCTGCGGCTGCATTTTATTGAGTTCAAAGGTTAGTGTGGCAATGGTAGTGATTTAATGGGCGCTTGAAACCAGACCATTGATTTGTAGGGGACTGTTTCCAGGCATCATCCGTTGTGATGCGTCACGCGTAAACTCCCCCCGGACCCTCATCTGGACTACAGCCATAATCCTCTTTAATCCACCACCCAGGAGACTCGATGACACTGGCTGGCTGTGACTGTGCTTGTTTGGCATGTAGCTGTGAAAATGAACACACTTGTACACCCACATGCAGGCCGGCATACAAGTGTATAAGGCCGGTCTCCAATATTACTCCACCTAAATAAATCATCATCATATACATTTTTTTTAAATTGTGAGAACAAATGCATCACCCTGTCAGCCTGTGTACAAATCCTTCTTTTTCTAGAATTATGTATCCTACATCCCCTAATCTAATCTTCAAACCATATATAAATTAAAGCTAAACATAATCAGTTGATTGGTGGAGCTGATGTGATGGTTGATGGGCTGTCAGTTCCACATGGAGTTCCTCCTCACAGTTAAGCTGCTAAGGCTGGCAGAGCACCGTCCCAGTGTGTCTCTCTCTGCCCGTTTGTGTTTCAGGAACTCTCTCTATAGCTCATTAGAATCTTTATACTTTTTCCCCCAGGGAGCATCAGGCGCTGAACGGGCACACAAATGAGGCTACCTTTCTACTTTGTATAATGGTGTTCACTCGCAACTGTGGGAGGAGAAAAACAAAGATGAAATTAATCACTCTTGCCTCGTCCCTCCCACTTCTCTCACCCCTCTTCCCCCGTCAAGTAAGCAGCTCCTGCAGACTTTTTAACTAGTTTTATTTAATTACAGACAGCATGAGGGTGCGCACAACTGCCGTTGACCTAAATCACAAAACTAGGGCATTTTTTTTCTGTAACTTCTTACCCCACTCTATTGATTTTGTCTGTATGGAGCAAATTAGCTGAGCACGGCCATCAGTTTGACACTCACTCTCAGCCTGCCTCTGTTTTGCGGCTGCATCTGAAACAATCCAGTTTAGCCTAGCCACCGCTCCCTCCCCCACCAATTTTATCTGGGGGATGTGTACGGGAGTTGGGAATCTTATCCAAATGGGGTCCCTGACAGAACGAGAGCTGTTATAAAACAAACTGGAGGGCAGTCTCTTTGTTAACACTGATGTCTTTGCAGTAATGGACAAGATTAAGGCAAAGTGTGAAGCAGCTCCTCTAGCTAAAGCACATTTCAAAGCAGGCACTAGGGATTTTCTTGTGTGACAGTTGAGTATCGGTTAATTATGTTTATGGTTCGAGATGGCTCGAGTGGCTACTCTCTCTCTCCCTTTGCGTCTCTCGCTCAGTGTAGCTCTTGGCTGTGTGATTTCGTACGTGGTCTGCTTTGACAAACACAACACCGCAGTCCCTTTGCTCAAGATTGATTCCTGGAAGAGAGTGTTCCAAACCATGGTGCTTCTCTCTCTCTCTTATTCTCTTTTTTTTCTTTCTCCATCTTTCCAAGCCCAAAGTTCTCCAACCCCAGGAATAATCTTCCTTGATCCACCAATGGCATGCAGTGCACAGGAAAATAGACCCGACGACAGCTGAACCCCTTAGCCCTGCAGGAATGTTTTCGCGGATGGACACACACACACACACACACACACACACACACACACACACACACACACACACACACACACACACACACACAGGCCATACATTCAAAAGCACAGTGCAGCACAGTGCAGAGCAGTACAGAGCGCCTCATTCTAAAGATGGCTGTTTTGGAATCAGTTGCAACCAGCCATACACCCTTGTTTACATTAGCCATTTCGCTCTTGTTTATGTCGACTTTGGATGGACATTAAAGAAAATTTGGGGAACGAGTCACCTCTTGAATTTTTTACATGAGGCCTACATTTCCTGAGAGCAAGCCCCATGCAATGTGACTGGAGCACGTAGAAGGAAGGAAATCCATTTCCTAAGGAAAGCCATTAGACATTGTTACACAAATGATATCCCTGATATCATTTTAATAGTCAAAGTTTGTACGTGACAGAATAATTGTTTGACAGCTTTCTTTGTAGGTTCCAGTAAATCAGTGTTTTCTGATCTGCCTCATTACTTACCGATATTTCATAGTGTGTGTGTGTGTGTTTGTGTGTGTGTGTGTGTGTTTTTGTGTGTTTATGTGTGTGTTAATGTGTGTGAGAATTCCATTATTGATCTGTCTTACATTATAGCAGATGTTAGAAGGACTGGCATGCAAACAGTTGGAATCAAACTCTCATTTTTCAGTTTTCGGTGTGTGAGTCTCTCTTTATAGGAAAGAATGAGAATCCGTGCCATAGACATGGACTCAGACACACACACATTCATTCTCCATATCTTGTGGCTTGTGGAAAGTGGGAAGCATGTCACATGAAAACATTTTATTTTTATTCTGAGGCTTGGGCTTAATGACAGATTTCGTACCGCCATATTTCTTGGTTCAGTCGCTCCTTATCGCTGTCGCTATCTTGTCATTGTTAGTGCAGCTCTATTGTAGTCTATGTGTGAAACGGCCTTCTTTACTCTTTCTTCTCTGCCGAGCTTGGAAGGACTTGTGGCAGAGCTTACAAATGTTTGCAGTTGCTTAGCATTGCCTGATACCCAGTGGTACACCATGTACTTGGAAATGCCTCCGTTAAATGCCTCTTTGTTTAGAGGCCTGTAGGACACTAAACTGTATTGGTGCCAGATTTGCAGGTTGGATTCAGACTGCAAATTATGGACTAGCAAAGCAGTAGTCCTTAACTTTCGGCAACAAACACTTCCTTCAGAGTCAGAAACACCGGAGTAAATTTAGTTTAGGGACTTATTAATGCTTGTGATTATTATGGTTGTACTGATGACTTCCCTGTTATCCCTCACATTACCCTCTGTATTAAAAATGTGGGATACTAAGATATCAAAATCAATCAATCAACATTTGTTTATATAGCACTTTACAGCAACCAGCAGGTATACAAAGTGTTACATTAGGAACCAAGACTTAAACAACATATCATACAATAAAATGAATGAAACATTGAAACCAGTAAAATCAGAAAAGGTTACATAGAAACAGGAGTGTTCAGTTCATTTATTAGGTTTTGGTGGTAGTATTTTGTTTTATATATTAATTTAATATTTCTCCGTCCTGAAAATATGAGATTTAGGTTAAATTTAAGTTTTATAGATATTTCCCATTGTGATACGGTGTATTTTTAAAGCTGGATTGGTGGGAATTACTAAATGATGGCTAAAGATACACATGCACACAAACACACATGGCTGAGTGTTAAATCTGCCCAGCAAAGATCTTGCTACTGTACACACACACACACACACACACAACACACACACACACACACACACACACACACACACACACACACACACACCCACAGGTAATAGTTATAACTGCTGTCTAGCCTATCTATTTATCATTAAACACATCATCCATCCATCCATCCATATCATATATCCCCTCAGTTAGTGTCGTTTAATTTGCTGAACATCCTATACTCCACGGGTTTCCCTTTTAAGTTGTTATAGTTTAGGTGCTTATTCGATGTTACAGAGCAGTAAATAGCTAGCTAGTGGCTGGCTGGGCTGACCGATAATAAGTTATGCTCCCGGCTTGTAATTGTGCAGCACATGCCCTCTGTGTGTCCTTGACTGGAGCGTGTGCGTGTGGTTATAAAGTTACTCCAAGCTGCTCTTTCCTGGGAAGTGTCTCAATGGCCCTAACTGTGCCGGAGGTATCAACCGTGTGTGTGTGTGTGTGTGTGTGTGTGTGTGTGTGTGTGTGTGGTGTGTTGTGTGTGTGTGTGTGTGGGTGTGTGTGTGTGTGTGGTGTGTGTGTGTGTGTGTGTGTGTGTGTGTGCTAGAAAGATGTCATATTCACACATACACATGTCGTACTGTGACCATGGCCCATGTCTTGACCCATGCAGTGAATCTTGAACCCACATCTAACTCACCAACCTGCACTAGCAGTCCTTCAGCTCAGAGCAGATGACCTGCACTGTGTTCTTTTCATTCACTCTTTTGCTCTTTGCTTTTTCATACACTCCCCAGTGACTCGACTCACTTACTGATGCTTCAGCGCTCTCTTCTCTCATACAGTGTCTCAGTCTCTAGTTGTCACTGGGCTCTTTGTTTTATCTCCTTTAGGACAGCAGGATGAAGGCTACTAGGCCAAGACGTGAAGTTAACATATATTCTAATGACTGCACAGCAGTTGGTATACGAGTCCAGTGGGATTTTCTCTCTCTATGTTATGATGCTTTTTTTTTTTTTTTTTTAGTCTCGATTGTACATTTTATTTGTTGCACAGAAAAAAAAAAACTTGGCTAAATCACGTTTGTAGACTCTTGGTTGTTGGCAGCAGGATTGTCAACAGAATGGGGATTGAGCAGACATGGAAACAAGAAATATAATGTCTTTTAATTGTTTTCAACTCTATAATTAGCTTCAGCCCTATCATCAGCATTGTAACTTTTCCCTCCACCCACTGTCTCTTAGTTACGGCAACTTCTGGGAGGCTTAGCATTTAGCAGTAGCTGCATGGGGTCATTTCTCCTTGACTAGCTGATATCGTGCTTCAAAGGAACATGGACGGTCAGCCTCATCACTAATAGAAGACTTATGATCTGAGGGGGAATTAGATGAAGTTGGCTTATGAGGTTTAAGTCACTATTAACCCCATGCTCCACTGACAACATTTATCTTCAGGATCCCTTTTCTAGCCCTTGTTTTTCTCTTTTTAAACCTTTACCTGACTTATTTCTCTTTTATTTATTTTTTTCCAATCTTTTAATTTGACCCTTTTTTTTCTTCTCTCTCCTCTCTATCACTTCTCATATTCTATCACTTTCTTGTCGCTTCAATTTTCATCAACCACACTCTTCTCCATTCTCAGGCTAACCTTTCCCCTCATCCTTCCTGTGTGTGTGTGTGTGTTGATTTGAGGGTTGCTAATCAGATGAGCAGAAGCCCGCCTGCCTACATCCTCTTGTTTAGATACCGCAGGCATGAATGCACACCGGTGCACTTTAACACATACAAATAAATATTGTATTGTCACATTAAGATGCCACATTGATACCAGGGTATGTGTGGGTTATATCAGGCCAATCTGTGGTTTTTAAAAGAAATGAAGCTGTAAAGTCCTTCTTTTCATTTCCTCTCTGCCCTCGGCATCATAGCCCTTACCCTAGAGAGTATTATTGCCCTTCGATGACAACGCATGCTTGATAGATTTACCCTTTAGGTACACTTATGTGTTTATCTGCTCCAATTTAGCAACAGGAAAGATGGATGGATCTCATTCTGCAGTAAAGGAATGCTGAACAATAGTTTTAATTTTAGCGCAGAAGAAGTGTTTGTGTGCTGAAAGTTCATTCTTCGTCCACAGGCTTTAGTGTCACGGTTCGCACCCTACAATTTATAGTGCAATTTATAGGGATGTTATCGTAGCAAACAAAGTAGTGTTCAAAACACCCTCTATCTGTGTGTAATAAAATGCGCAACTTGTTCCCAGGCTACTGCTGTGAAGCAATCCAGAGGGTTTAACTAAGAAGAAAGTCTCCATATGGTTGTTCATGGCTCAGTGCAGATTTAGAGAGCCCACACACACACACACACACACACACACACACACACACACACACACACACAATGCATGTATTGCTGCAATCAATCTCATGCATGTGTGCATGCTGGGATACTGTATGTGTGCAGTGCAACATGCTTTTAATCAGAGCGGGGTGGGGAAATATTTTTTTAATGAGGTGATAAGTCCCAGCTGTCCAGTATGATAAGACAGAATCAAATGGTATGATAACAGCACATCAGCACAGTAACACACGCTGAGTGTACAAATGACAACAATCCTTCAAACACCAAGCTGCACAGCTCATGCATCGTCTTGAACACCCCACTCCAATGTTCAAAGTTCAACTCACTCATTTAAGGAAGCATTACAAATACAGTTCTCCTGCACTTCAACAAACTTGAATATGAATACACAGAGGATCCACAGAGGATAACACAGAGGATAAGAAAAATAGATTGTAAACCTGGCATCAAGAGGTCTATTTCAGAGAGAATGTTGGCATCTTATTTACTTCTTCTAGGACATAGGGATGTATAAAATTATCCAAAGGTCCACTGGTCCATACATTCTGCATCTAGGATTTACATAATCTCACAGAACATTTTGGAAAACTGACTTTGTGTGGAGTCAGACCAAAAACAGCCCTATGATAAAACCACACATGCAGGGGCTGTGTTGGTGGAGGCGTATTGTTCACTGTACCATTGAGACAATGGAATACAATCCAGTAAGGTGTCAGATTAATGCTTTCAAATGAACTTAAAAAGAGCATTAGTTTTCAATTGGATTTGCATCATACAGTCCTTGAAGTAGACAGGGACGGGTGACAAATGAAAGTATTACAAAACACCATGAAGTGTCTTAAGAAAGGTGTTTAAATTCAATTTTATTTATAGTATCTATTTATAACAAGAGTTATCTCGAGACACTTTACAGATAGAGTAGGTCTAGACCACACTCCAGAATTTACAAGGACCCAACAGTTCTAGTAGTTTCCTCCAGAGCCAGCAACAGTGCGACAGTGGCGAGGAAAAACTCCCTTTTAGGAAGAAACCTGGGACAGACCCAGGCTCTTGGTAGGCGGTGTCTGACGACCAGTTGGGGTTAGAATGAAGAGTGGCAATAACAGTCACAAAAAATAGTAGTTTGTAGTAGTTCTTTGTAGAAGTTCATGGCATAGCAGGGCACTGTGCGGCATTACAAGGCACAGTAGGACATAGCAGGGCACAGCAGAGTGTAGCAGGATGTAACAGGGCATCGCAGAACATGTTGCAGGACCATGGCTACAGCTGCTACCATGAGTTTGGAGCCTCCCTGATCCAAGGAAACATGCTGGGTGAAAAAGAACATAAGGACTCCAGGGAATGACTACCCAGAGCTAGGTTAGTAACACACATTTCTGGGACATGGATGCACACAAAATGGAAAGATAGAAGGAAAGATAGATAGAGGAGAGAGAAGCTTAGTGTGTCAAAGTCACCTGTTTGGTGACTATGAGCCTCCACCACAGCGTCAAAGGTCCCTGCCATAGACTAGCCAAGTCCATTAACTCTACTGGAGGAATAAACACCATCTTTCAAAAGTTAAGTTAATTCATTTGGTGTTTAATTGTTTGTGATGGAAAGCACTGTCTCAGCTGGTGGTCCCAAATCGCCTGTAGTGTTCAGTTGGGTTGAGATCTGGTGACTGTGTAGTTAGGATTTTTTAACATCACTTTCATCATTATCAAACTATTCAGGCACTAGGGGTACCAATCACTAGAGGCTTCACAATACAATATCATTACGATACTTATGTCACAATACGATATTGGCAAAATTCTGCAATATATTGCCTTTGTCCAACTTCAGAAAAATATTTTTTAATTGTTCCTCTTACTTTGGGATTGTCAAGCAGACAAACTGACATATTTAATAATAGATGTATACTTGATGTCAGTGTATCGATACAGTATTGCCACGGAAAATATTGCGATACTATGCTGTATTGATTTTTTTCTTCCTACCCCTATCAGGCACCCTCCACGGCCGGCAAGGAAGCATCTGCATTTGATGTTTCTCCAGTAATTTATTCAAGTTGTTCCTTTAATTTCCCAGCCGTCTCTATGTCTTGGCAATTATACACAGCTTAACTTCAAGAAACCTGCTGTTTCCCTGACACTATTTTTTTTCTCTCTCTCTCTCTCTCTCTCTCTCTCTCTCTCTCTCTCTCTCTCTCTCTCTCAAATATATAACTGTTCTTTTGCAGTTATCTAACAAGTGGGAGCTTTGCTATTTTCTGATCTGTTCCCCGCCTTAATGTCAGTCTTTGTTTGACAGATAACCATACTCAAGTTCCAGGCTTTTATCAAGCAACAAGTTAGCTCTTGGTAACTACAGTATATTTTAAACCGTTCTTTTGTACATTCTATACATGAAGCTGTCACTACAGGAAAAAGCCTTGGAGCTTGTACTTGAATCTGGTTTTCAAGATGGAAATAAGTGGGAAATCTTTGAGAAGTGTTTTTTTGGCAGTTGTAGGCTTTAGACTTTAGGACAACTTAGACTTGAAAGGGCAGAGAGAGGGGGCATGACATGCAGCTAAGGGTCGCAGGTTGGAGTCAAACCCACGACTGCAGCGTATAGGAGCAATAATTCAAAGTTTATCGCTAATAGTATAATTATCAGATATCTTCTCCTCTTTCTTACCCATGATTGATTTGACTGTTTTTAGCTCCCTGTTCTCCTTCACACCTCTCTCCCCTGGCCCTGCCGTTGGTGTGTACGTGTTTAAGAGCCGACAGGGAGCCTCTCTCTTCCCCTCAAGCTGCCATACAGTACAGGGGCAAACAAAGTGAAGTGAGATACACTAGAGCTGACAGCTACTTATCTCTCCTGCCTCTCTCTTTGATTCCCTCTCCCTCACTCTTTCTGTTTCGGCTTCTCATCCTGTCTCTGTTCTTATCTATTGTCTCTCCACCGCATTGTTTGTCAGTCTCACTGTTCTTCTGTCTTTAGCTGTCCTTCACCTTCACTCTCTTTCTCTCTCTCTCTCTCTCTCTCTCTCTCTGTCTCCCTCTACCCAGACTCAATCCTCTTGCTTCCCAGTCAGCACAAATCCCACTTGTGTCTGTACATCTATGGGCTGTAGGCTGTGGCTGTAGGCTACACTGCACTGTCTCTCCCATTTTAAATCTCCTGACAGACACATAACACAAATAAAAATCTAAACCAAGCCATTGTAATGGTTTTACCTGCTCTGCTTAAAAATCCCATTGATTTAGTTTTAGCTTGGGGCAGCATTTTTCCTTTCTTTCCTTTTTTATAAAAGTCCACTCCTTCAGTGTTTGAACTGGAGCTGTGAGATAAAACCACTGATGTAGTTTTGTGGTGGATTTAATTTCATCACTTTTTAATCATCCTTTCATCATCCTCATGTGGACCTGACCGGACTGCTATTTGTGTTGCTAAGCTTGGAGCTATAAAAACAGGCCTGTGTGTGTGTGTGTGTGTGTGTGTGTGTGTGTGTGTGTGTGTGTGTGTGTGTGTGTGTGTGTGTGTGTGTGTGTGTGTGTGTGTGTGTGTGTGTGTGTGTGTGTGTGTGTGTGTGTGTGTGTGTGTGTGTGTGTGTGTGGGTGTGTGTGTGGGTGTGTGTGTGGTGTGTGGTGTGTGTGTGTGTGTGTGTGTGTGTGTGTGTGTGTGTGTGTGTTACCAGTGGTGGGTGAGGGTCTATTGCTGATGTCATGTCAGTGAGATGTGATGTCAGACTCTGTATAATAGTCTTACCGACAGCTAAACATACAACCTGCCAAATACATCATAAATCTATGTGGATAAAGAACCTATGTGTTTGTATGCACTCACAAAGGTCACTCACTCACAGGTAGGCACGTGTTCTATTCAGGCCGCACACTCACGTGTTCACTCTGATTTCCTGCCAGCTTTGTTGCTTGAATGTGTTTACATCTGCATGTGCTACCGCAGTACAAGTGCATAATTTGTTGTAATTTGATTCAAGAGAGCTTGGAGTGTAGTTAGAGGTCAGTCGCACCTCCTTTTCCCTGAAAGAGAGCGGTTGAGCGATGGCAGAGATAGAATAGGAAGTGAGTCAGAATGAGAGAGAAACAGATTGATGCAGTAGGTTTCATTTGACACTCCCACTTTTAACCGTTATACCTGAAGGAAGAAAAAGCAGATGTTTGCCGCTTAGTCTTTCTTCTTTTTCTGCTCCATCTGTCAGTGGGAGATGCAGCCTACTCTCTCCACTTATCTCTATCCCTTCCGTTCTCCCTCCACCACTCTCGACAATCTCTCTCTGTCTCCCAAAATCTTTTTTCCTGTGTTGCTTTAACATCAACCACACCCACACCCTTCATTTTCCCTCCTCTACCTCTGTATATTTTAGCCTTTCTTCCTCCACTCTCCATCTTTCTCTCTGCAGGGTGGGAGGATGTGTAGGCACCAGTGTCGGTGTGACTTCAGCTGCTGCTGAAAATCAGCACTGTTTAAAGCTGCAGCTCCCAGCATTTGCATCTAGAGTGTTAAAGGCATGGGAGAGATGGTGAGAATATTATATGTTGGAGTGTGGTGTCACAATATAATGTAAAGGATAATTCTGGCTTCTTACAACTTGGGTCATATTTTCATAGTTCTGTGGTAACGTATGGCTGCGGGCAACTGTTTTCAACAAAAAAGCTCAGATAAACCCACGGTAAGCTATCTGCTCCTACCAAACAGCAGACAACGTTAGCGACTAGCTGATGAACATAGTGCAGCATTTAACAGCTAAATAGCCAGATATGTAACCCAAGAGTTGATTGAGAACAAAACAGAGATACAAGGAGAGTAAATATTGGGCTCAATATTTGCCTTGTGGACAGAAATATAACTCCACATGAATGCTAATGTTCCTCATTATCTTCTGGATGTCTAAATAGGCAACACATTGGCCATATCAGCCTTATAAGATATGCTATTGTTGTGTTTATAATTTGTTGCACTTCACCCAAGTGCCCTTAAAATCAGTTAATGTAGCTTTAAAGGTCCCATGACATGGTGCTCTTTTGATGCTTTTATATAGAATTTACTGGTCCCCAAATACTGTATCTGAAGTTTCTTTCCCGAAATTCAGCCTCAGTGCAGAAATACAGCCACTTGAGCCACATTGAGCTTTCCTTAGGATGTGCCATTTCTGTGTCTATAGCTATTGAGGAGAATGGGGGGGGGGCAAGGTGGAGGCTGGGGGTGTGGCCTTGACCAACTGCCACTTTGCTTGTTTGAAAGCCATGATGTCTCTCTCTCATGGGTGGGCCAAAATCTCTGGGTGGACAAAGCAGAGAAAGGGTATGAGGTCATAAGGGGGAATATTCCAGATCGGCCTTTCTGAGCTTTAATTTTCTCAAAGGCAGAGCAGATACCCAGGGCTCGGTTTACACCTGATGCCATTTCTAGCCACTGAGGGACGATAGGCAGGCTGGGGGAACGCATTAATGTTCAAAACAGTTTCATGCCATGGGACATTTAAATGTGCAACATACTAATGGGGTGTGAATCTTTACTGGTCTCACAATTTTAATCAATTTGATTATCCTGTTAACGAGTCAAACTGATTGGATATCCCGATGATTAATGATAATTAATAGATGCAGAATTGTCTACTAGGTCTGCAGCACGATGCAGTTAATAATTGCAACACCACTACATACCTGGTGAAGATGATGAATTATCCTTCACACCTGACTTGTTTGGTTCAGTCTGTTTATTTAGAGACATAAAAACACTGGAGTTGAATTCTGGTGGAACCTCAACAGACTTCCTCTTGTCCTCCTGGGAGAGCTGGCGTGGAATCGCTTCCTCATGAAAAATGAGCTGGTTCGTTTTTGGCAAGAACGCCATTCAACCCAGTCACAGGAAGTGTCCCTTATGCCATTCAGTGTGCCTACCTCACTGGCTGTGATTAGCTATGCCAAGGTATAAAAGAGATGAACTACAGGAAAGTGACAGGGGATTAGAAAGGAGGATTGGGATGATTGGCCCCATGTAGGCGTCCTTTGCAGCGGCCCAGGGTCAAATCTGACCTGCGACCCTTTGCTGCGTGTCTTCCCCCATCTTTCTCCCACCTTTCCTGTCTATCCACTGTGACTCTAAAATTAAGGGAAAAGCCCCCCGAAAAAGATGGCCACAGTCTGTTTTAGTTGCTTAAGGAATTGTAAAAACTACTTCAAAATAGTCACTGCTTGATACAGAAGAGGGAGAAAATGGCAAATGTATGCAGGTGACATAAAACATCCTTAAGAGGATTATAATAAGCATCTCATCTCAACTTCATCATGGGCTATCCAAGTATAGCCTTAACTTACCCTAACACAAACACACACACACACAACCCCACACACCACACACACACACACACACAGCACACACACACACACACACACACACACACACACACACACACACACAGAGTCAGATTAATGCATGGGAATGAGGTGAGGTTTAGTACACTGACCTATATTTCTATTTAATCTGAGTCATTTTTGATTTCTCCTGCTCAGGCCAGTTTTGCTTTTGTTGCTCTCTGTGATCCTGCACTTTATGCTGGAGCAAAAGCTAGTGTTGCTTTAGTGGATAACAACCGCTAATGAAGAAGCTAATAAAAGTGTAACTTTTTTCCATGTTGAATGTGTTCTGCCCTTTATTTAGAAAGTGTAATTTACAAACTCAGTGTGTTTTTTAATACCTGGCTGTGTGTGTCAACTGCACTGCTTGTATTTATTTTTTGAGTTCTTTCATGCATCAGATACAGTATTGTAGGTATAAAAATCTCACATCTTTGATTCTGAGGCAGTGCTGAAATGAGACTGAGCCCTGAGCTGCACTTTTTGTCATGCAGCCATTTCAAAAAAGTAATAACATTCCTCAGAAAAACTCGGCTTTCAGAGCTTCTGCTCCAGCAGCGTGATTTGAGCGAAGGGTTATTGTTGCCAGTGAGCGGCTATGTGATGGCTGTTGCTATCTCAACACACACAAAGGCTGCGAAAGGAACCTGTCGCCAGCAATGGAGAAAGTGAAATAAAAGCCGTTCCTCCTGGGTGATTCCGTGGGCCATGGCTTTTGTCTGCAATGCTAGACCACTAGGGCCACACACGTGTATGTGTGTGTTTTTTATCTTTCTGTGTGTGCACCAACTGCAAAATTGAGTTCTGTTCAAGGCCTTCTCAGCGCCGCTACTTTCAACCGTCTGCTTACTCTCTTCTCCCCCTGCCGACCCCTGTTGATTCCCCTTCTTTAAAATGCATGATGCCACTTCCCAGCATTCCAAACTCAACCAGAGAAATAACCTTTTGCAGATGCACACGAGTATACACACACACCGGCTTAATCTGTCTCCAGCTCACACTAAAGCTGTCAGATACCTCCTCTGCTCTGTCACACTGGTGTGACTTTGTGTGTTTTTGTGCCTGCAAGCGTGCCTCATATATGCATAAACACATCTTTGTGGTTTTCTTACTGTACCAGATCCCCAAATAAATCATTGTGTGTTATTAACCACATTTACAGACTCACTGCCTTGAATACATGAGGCGGTGGGACAGTATTTTGGCATGACGTGGAGGCATTTCAGCCCCTTTTACTTAACCACATAGAAAGATAAATGCCTGAATCCTTTGGTTAGGAACAGAGTGTGCATGAGTTTGGCTAAGACAAAACATAGCTGGGCTAGTTTTGGTCTGAGTAGGAATGTTTTAGTCACATTGCTGGAATAAAGAGTACTTTTGGTTTGGCAAATGCTGTTCTGACTCAGAATGTGCAGCATGAGGAAGTGAAGATGTTTATTGGTGTAGGTTACTTTTCTGTGCGTTAGGTGCTCTTTAGAGTGTTTACCTTGTAAATTTGTTAGAAAGAGGATGAACACGAGCATTGCTTCCCGGTTCTGGACATCACTCTTCTTCGCAATAAACTCATTAAGCTGGTTTTTTTTTTTTCAAATCTGTGTTTGCTTGTGTGGCTTTACATGTTTCATAATGATCACATGTACAGTATATTCCCACGCACAAATTAGATTTTCGTGATCCTTAGGCCGGCAACAAACTGGATGAGTTGCGCAAGCGTGTCAGCTGCGCGGCGTGTCTGTTTTTTTTTTTTTATTTCCATGTTAACAGGTTAGAGCTTACACACTGCCTGCGTGACACGCACGTCTCACGTGCGGCTCAAGCCACCCCAAAAATGCGCGCATGCTAGAAATAGAACCAACAAAACCTATTTTTCATGTGGCACGAGAGCGTGTTGGAACCGTTTCTAGGCAAAATACTCAAATATTGCATCTGTCATACAGAACAAAATATTCTGTAACCTATTTTGCAGTCAATACTGCTGACATTGTCTTACTTTAATCAAATCAGTAGCCTATGTATTATAACGGTCTCCCCATATGTTGAAGGGTGATCCAAGCCCTCCTTGTATGTCACCTAGCAGCAGCGCCACGTCAGACACATTTCTGGTGTGTAGGACAGAAAAAACATCCACACAGCCGCCACGCAGCTGACACGCAACTGAAACGCCACGCTCACGCGACGCAGCCAGTGTGCAGCCAGCTTTACTTTTGGCGGCAATGGGGGCCAGTGCAGCACCATTAGTTACTGTGTTGTCTAATTAGCATATTAATGAAATAAATGTTATCTAATTAACATGTGGGAGGAGATTATGCACGTGAATCATTGTCAGATCAGTTGGAGAGAAGAAAGGATCAAACTAATGAAGTTAGAAAGCCCATTAATGAGCACTTTGAATGAAATTTGCCATGTTGTTTTGTGCAAAAAAAGCTGTGTTGTCTTCATGCGTCTTTAATGTTTTTTAATTTTATGTAAAAAAATATTGAGTCTAACAGCAACATAATATTACGCTTTGATCACCGGCAGTATACCTACCTCATTCAGTCTCTTTTTTTTGAAGGAGGGGTAATGTTCTGCTTACTCTGGGCCTGTGGCAGGATTTGCTCTTCTAAAGCGCTTAGACAGAGTGATGAGAAAACCAAATGTAACGTGGTTTGACAGGCCTTGACTTCAAGTGGCAGCCTAAAACACATGCAATCCTAATCCGAGCCAGTAGACTTTCTAGGGATCTCTACTTGCTCAGCAGAATGCACTTGCAAACTACCAACACACATAAAGTCCTCATGGATTAAGGCAAATTGGAAGTGCATTAAAGGGATCGAAATGCAACCTCTGACTTCAAGATCCCATGTGGTTGCTGTCAGTTAAACCCCTGGTGTCGACGATGTTTTATGTCACATTTAATATCTCCAAATCAGTAGAGTGTAAAGACTTACTTTTTTATTAGAAGAAGAGAAATTTAAAGAGGTCTTCTATGTGATCATAGTTCTTATTTTAGAGGTTTCTTAATCTAGCCTGGAGTTACAGTGTCTTTGTACAATAAATCCATTTTGATTTATCCATAAAATCACATTATGTAATCTCACACATTGATTGTTCAGTATGGAGGCTAACATCTGGGCCTTTGCAAAAAGGGCTTCTGAGAGAAAACTAGACTTCTACATCACATGGCTCTTGTTTTTAGGCTTTAGAAAACCAAGCCTGTGATGGGAGACATTGGCCAATCACATGTCATTTGAGAGAGAGAGAGAGAGAGAGAGAGCGTTCCAATTGGCTGTTCTGCGCATGCATATGTCCATGCGACAGAGTGGAGAGGGGGAGCTGCAGGACGAGGTCCTACTCTTGCGTTTCCTTGCTTTCTTCCCAATGCAGCTTTAATTGACTTTTTCACTGTTGTGATCAAAGTCAAATTGTATATACGGTAAGTCAATGTTATTTAAAAATGGGTTGAGTACTTGATAAAGAATGATTTTAACGTCACTATTATACGTTACACTATTGTTAGTGAATAAAATGTTGAGCTTTTCACCTTCCACCTTCCGTCCAAAGAGATGGGTGCAGCCATGTTTGCCCCATGAGGACCCAGTGACAAACTGCATCAGTGTTAAACCACCAGCTTTCCACCAGAGACCCTCTGAATTGGGGTTTCGTCTCCATAGTTTGCTCTCTGTTCCTCTGTTCATGCATTTGTCAGTTTAGATTCCCTCTCTTCTCTTGTTTTCTCTTGAGAAGCTTGACTATATATGTAGTTTTTCTCCTGCATCTGTCTGTGTCACTCTGTTGTGTTTCTATTTGTTTAACCATGTGTACATGGTTCTTCGAGATTGCCATCTTTGAGTAATGTCTAGTTTAGGACGATAGTCTGCTCAAGAATAGCAGCATCCTCGCCATGACCCAGTTAGCTTGTGTCACATTGAATCAGAGAATTTTGATGTGTCAGTTTGCCTTTTGGTGGCTGAAATGCTAGTCATTGGAAATCATCTGGAAAATGGATCTAACAAGTTCAATAGACAGACATTGTTTGTTTGTTCATGTCAGATCTGAACATAAACACATCTACTTTTGGTTAGCTTATGCAATTTGATATTCATGCACCAGTGGCATCCACTTAAGCATGCTATGTTTATGTGTGCGGTATGTATATGCATTGGTCCGTTTATTTCTTGGTCAGCCGTGTGGCATCTTTCTCTCCATGTGTATGTACTTGCTGTTCTCTTTTTCCGGCATAATAGTACACATCCCGCAATTCCCAGCAAATGGGACAATGCAACAACAAATCAAGTCCCTCCAGTGTAAGCACCTTTCCTGTGTCCTCATTGCATCATTTGGCGGTTAGCAAGCCCAAGAGTTGACAGATCGCCTGAGGCAGACGGATGACAGGCAGTTAGAGACAGACGGACAGACAGCAGCTGGCTTTTGGATTGACAGGCAGGAAGCTTTCATTTCACAGCAGAAAAAAAGGCGACTTGAATGACTTGAACTGAATAATTTAGTTGACTGCTGGGAGAGTCACTTGGATAATTCATGCATTGGGCACACTTTGTGAGTGTGTTTGCTGTGATTGCTTCTGTGTGCGCATGTGTGTGCGTGAGTGATTGGGCTTTGAATGAAGTACAAAAAGTAGGCAAGTTTTGCATTTCTCTATGTGTGTGCACCAAGCGGTCGGTCTTTGAATGAATTACAAAGTCAGATGTGCACTTGTGACAAATCCCTTGTAAAGATAGTGTGTCTGCAGCTCGAGGGATAACAAGGAGTTGGCAAAGCTTCAACATAAAATGCAGAAAGACAGACTAGCACACACACACACACAGAGTTACAGACAGCACAGTTGTGTCTAGCTGCTGTTTGATTTCATCAGCAGACTTGATCTCAATGTCAACATGAGAGAGTTGGTTGGAAAGGTAATTCAACTGAATCCTCTCTTGGGTAGTGGGCTACTCTGCCAAGAAAAAAAAGTTAATCTTTTTTAGTTTTTGCCAATTTTCATTCAAAAGCGCCCATATGTCTTCAGCAATCTATGAACCATTATACCTGTATGTCCACGATGTTTGTACTCGGGGGGGGGGGGCGACTCGCTGTCTTTGAATTGGCCTGGATTAAATATAATCCCTGCGTTCAGGGACACTGGACGAGCCCCAGAAGGCAGAATAAAATGAAATTCTCTCCACCCTATTTGTAGTGAGATCCCTCTCAGTTCTGCATGGCAGGGAAAGGATTCTTGTTATACGTTTCCACTCCAAGTCCTAGTGAAGCTGTCTTTTTCCTCTGCGTGTGTTCATGTGTAAATGCATGTCTGTGTGTGCTTGCATACATCACAGTTTGAATGGGCTACTTGTGTAAATTTGCTGTCTATATAAGAGTATGAGAAGACATTTCTACAGTTTGTGTGTGGATGGATCTGTCAGCGGTTGCGTGTTTTATTTCTAACTGAACATCCATGTGTTGTGGTTGACATGTGGGTGCAGTACATGCAAGTTTAAGAGTGTTTGTGTGTGTGGGTGGGTGGGTGTTGTGTGGGTGTGTGTGGGGCTCCTGCAGTGAGCGAGTCGGCGGGACACAGTTCTGTTTTAAAGAGCTGATCAACTGACACTCACTTCTGATGGCTTTTACACTCTCAAAACATAAAGTACCATTCACTGCTAATGGACCATCAGCATCTTTCTGTAAGTAAGGTAGTCCTTACTTATTCTACTTTTCAGGCTTTGCCTCAATATTGTTTCAAAACATATTCAAACTAAAATCTTAACCGCATCCAAACTCACTTGATATCATACAATTATTTATCTATGGTATAATAGTATTTTAAACCCTGTGCTTTCTTTGCTTGCATTTAAACTTGGCCCTTTTTTACAAACCTCCATCTGTTACATGCATAATTTCTCTCTCTCTGCTTCCTTACTTTTTCTTAAAGGGATACTCTCTCAGCAATTTTAGTAGTGCACTTTTATGGGACTCATAGGAAACAGATTACGAAAATGAATGGAATGGAAGAATGATGTTGAAAATGGTGTTGCAGAGATATCTGGTCTTTTAGTCCCTAGTGTGGGTCGAGCTTCAAAAAGCCTGGATTCTACACTTCCCCAAATTCAACTCTATTAGTTCCCTTTATCAGATCCACCAAGCCTAGTAAAAAGCCCTGTCTTGCAAACTCACTCCCACAGTTTGTATCACAGGCTTTCTGTTATAAATGATTTAGTCTTCAAACCCAAACCGAAACCACCCTGACCACATCACCAGAGGTTATTTTTTCAGACTTTAAAAACATGCCCCTTCAAGTCCATCCGTATATGTGTTCCCTTATCTATTTCGATTTGATTTGGAAAATAGAAATTGTGTAAAAACTTGACATGTCTGTATATTTGACTCCTGGAGCATAACCTGGGTCAGCTCAGCTCTCATAGCTTTTGTCATATAAACATGGTTTCAGTAAGTGGCTGTTTCAGGTCTGTAGAATGTGGTAGAGATCTTATTTTACCACCTGTGCGTTTCTCTGAGGTTGTTTGCTGGCGAGTCCCTCAGTAGGGAAAGAATCACAACAGTAGTTCAAGGTGAATCGAAAACAGGCAGGTCCTTCTATCGCTGCGTCACGGCACATGATTTTTGACCCCTGAGTGTTCAGGACTGAGTGGGTGGTGCTACTGAACATGTTCAGATAGTCTATCCAGACCTTCCAAAAGTTCATGTTTTCAAAATGTTCTCTTAATGATTGCACTTGTTTGAAAGGGTCAGTCTTCAAATGCTAGTTTTTGAATAAAAATGAAACTTGATCTATTCGGTATGACAAAATATATATATGTAAGTTTGAGTGTATGGTGTATGAGTTTGTGCAGAAACACACCAGAGATATTTCATTATTTATATAAGCTTTGATTTTATTTCACCTACACAGATTATTGATTGCACCTCCTCTCTCTGTGTTATTTTCCAGAAAGGTTTTTGTTTTGTATCACTCTGCTTATGTCTTCAGACCTTTTCCTCACTCTGCATAACTAAAATCAAATGTTAAAATAACTCATGTGGGTGTTTTATGCCTCTTTTTCTTGCAGTGCTGGTCAGTTTCCGAGGGACTGTCCAGCATGGCCTACCGCTGGAAATCGGAGACACGGTGCAGATCCTGGAGAAATGTGAAGGTACAGTACAGTGAACACATTACACACTTAGTATATAGGTAGATATTACTTTAAAAATAGATGCTTTCTGTGAGAAAAGAAATGGTCAAATTAAACCGAATAGTACATGTAAGGAAAGCAATTGCTTGCGCATGAGTAGTGAAGTGAACATATGCACTTACAAACTTCCTAATATATTGGGTATCACTTCCTCTTTTTATAAACTATAGGCCCTACAAATCAAGGGAATCCATGTGAAAGCTATTATACTCTGGGATTTAACATATTAAATCTATCACGAATAATTGGTAAAGGCATGCACACACTGACTGAGCTGCATGTGCAATGCACACACATCCCCATTGATCCAAAGATGAATGCAGGCAACCACAAACAGGCCCAGAAATAGACCCATTATTTGGCAATGACTTGCACAGACAAACGCACGCTTAAATGTGTGTTTGTTGATCAAATACAAAAGGTTAACCTTAGGTATTTGACACTTATATCTTTTTAAGTGACATCGTGGTGCAGTGTGCACACCAAATGAGTAGCATCATGTCTGTGATGATGAATGCCTGTGGAAATTCATGTTTGCTACTGTTTCCTGCACCACCGAACTGGCTGCATTTCCCGCCTTCCTGCCCACGCTGAGTCTGTTTTTCTCCTCTACTTGCTTTCTCCTCTTCACTTTCTCTTTTGCTGTCTGTTATGTCTCCCTCTTTTGCTCTGTATTCTCTCTCCCTCTTTCTCTGTCCTTTCTTTTTTAATTTCCAGAATGATATGTAATCACCTAACCACCCCAAAGCCATATTATCATCCACACCTTAGCACAGCCGTGCTCAAACACATACACACCTCCCTCTTCCAGAGCTCTTGACACTCTTCTGTCTCACTTCCTTTTGGGAAACACACTCACACCGAGAGAGTCAGCCAGTCAGCTAGTCGAGCAGACAGTTGTGCAGCCAGCCAGTCAGAGGGTTGTGACATTGCGGTAAAAGGCCCAGCGGAAGTAGACAATAGCACAGCCAGCGGAATGCTTGGCCCAGAAGAGAGGAACGAAGTCAAAATCCTGCCAGCAAGCAAGGGCTGAGAGACGGGCTGCTGACAGCAGAGAAGACAGACTAATGGGTCTGCCTCATGTTGATACTGTTGACACTTCAAAACACAGGAGCTTATCATGTGAAAGTGTCTTTGCTGACATGTGGCTCCTGTCTGTAAAAGCACTGCCTCAATAATTAATTTTTTACTTGGCAAGTCAATGGCTCTTTCTTGAACTTCTGTCATTTGAGTAGACTGTCAAGTGTGATGTAAAACAGGAGTTTCTAACCTGTTTTATTTAATGTACCCCCACAGCCCAATCAGATGAGCTCAAGTAACCCCTCATAGATGCCACCTAATGTTCCATGTTCCAGATGTGTTAATTTCAAAGGATTTTAAAAGTGGATGTTAGTTTGTTCATTTATTAGCTCCCTTGTTAACTAGGTTTTTGTTTTTTAAATCACAACATGAGGGATTCAGGGTTCAGCTGTTAAGGTTAGTTGAGGTGAGAGTTGTACAGTCAGCCTATTGTAGCAGGGAGCTTACTTGTTGTTCATTTTCAAAAGATCAGCATCATATTTTTTCAAACTAGCTGAGCCACTTCAATCTTTACATACTCCCTGTATCCTTGTACATGTATCCTACCCTTGGTTGGGAATCACAATGCGAACCCAGACAAATTACTTAATGCTATTCTGATCATACATGCCTGAAACAAATCAGGGAGAAAATACTACCTAAGTCACAGATGCTCTAGCAACACCCAACAGTGATTAGAATAATCTAATGCATTTACATTTGAGCTATTTAGCTAATGCTCTTATCTAGAGGGACTTACAATGACTGCAACATTGGGATGAGCTTAAACCGTCAGTCTGGAAAAGCCTCCGATATAAATGTATTAGATTGTTTCTATCAGTTCTGGGATTTGGCTTGAGGCCAGATTGAAGTGTTTGAGCGTATGCAAGCCACAGTTTTATCACCTTTTTTTCTGTCTCTTTTTTCTTTTCACAGTTGCTATGATATAATCATAGTGAGGTTAACAGGGTCTTTGGTGGCTTTGTTTCTTCACTCTGCTGTGCATTAGCCTGTGGTCAGTGGGAACAAAGTTTGCTAAACAAACAACAACCAACAAGTTACTTAGTACCACAATGCACTTGAGTGCTTCTATGACGTATGGAAAAATCTAAAATGGTGGTGGTGGAAATTATTATTGGCAGTGGAAAGTTATTCAGTTGGCAGTGAGATACCCAGTCAGCAATCCGTTTATGTCTCAGTCCCTTTTCACATGACATGGAATTGGAACAAAAATAAATGTCTAGGAGGCTTATTAGGCTTATATGTACAGTGGGGTTCGAAAGTTTGGGCACCCCAGGTAAAAAAAAATTAATAATGTGCATAAAGAAGCCAAGAAAAG
>NC_045755.1:7749535-7749712 GCF_008692095.1 Etheostoma spectabile | reverse complement strand
CTCCAAAAGGCATCAGATGACAGATTAGACATTCATATAATATCTCACAAAAAGTTAGATTTTATTTCCATCATTTACACTTTCAAAATTACAGAAAACAAAAAAATGGCACCTGCAAAAGTTTGGGCACCCTGCAGAGTTTCTAGCATGCACCGTCCCCTTTGGAAAGCTGAGACC
>NC_045755.1:7749246-7749525 GCF_008692095.1 Etheostoma spectabile | reverse complement strand
ATGGATTGTTCTCAATCATCGTCTGGAAAGACCAGATGATTTCATTCTTAAGGTTTTAAATGCCCAGACTCATCTGACCTTGCCCCAACAATCAGCACCATGGGTTCTTCTAAGCAGTTGTCTAGAAAACTGAAACTGAAAATAGATGACGCTCACAAAGCAGGAGAAGGCTATAAGAAGATAGCAAAGGGTTTTCAGATGCAAATATCCTCTGTTCGTAATGTAATTACGAAATGGCCGTCATCAGGAACAGTGGAAGTTAAAGCAAGATCTGGAAGA
>NC_045755.1:7749148-7749236 GCF_008692095.1 Etheostoma spectabile | reverse complement strand
TATCAGACAGAACAGCTCGCAGGATTGTGAGGAAAGCAAGTCCAAACCCAAGGTTTGACTGCTCGATCCATCCAGAAAGACCTGGCAG
>NC_045755.1:7749039-7749138 GCF_008692095.1 Etheostoma spectabile | reverse complement strand
TGTGGTACACCATTCCACTATAAAGTGATACTTAAACAAACATGGTCTTCATGGAAGAGTCATCAGAAGAAAACCTCTTCTACGTCCTTACCACAAAAA
>NC_045755.1:7748671-7749029 GCF_008692095.1 Etheostoma spectabile | reverse complement strand
AAGTTTGCAAATGAACATATAGACAGGTCTGATGCGTTGTGGAAACAACTGTGGACCGGTTAAAATAGAACTTTTTGGCCGGAATGAGCAAAGGTACATTTGGAGAAGAAAGGGCACAGAATTTAATGAAAAGAACCTCTGTCCAACTGTTAAGCATGGGGGTGGATCAATCATGCTTTGGGGTTATATTGCAGCCAGTGGCACAGGGAACATTTCACGAGTAAAAGGAAAACTGGATTCAATAAAATTTCAGCAAATTTTGGTCGCTAACTTGATGCCATCGGTGAAAAAGCTGAAGTTAAAAAGAGGGTGGCTTCTACGAATGGATAATGATCCTAAACACACCTCAAAATTCACA
>NC_045755.1:7735725-7748661 GCF_008692095.1 Etheostoma spectabile | reverse complement strand
TACATCAAGAGGCGTAAACTGAAGGTTTTGCCCTGGCTTTCACAATCTCCTGACCTAAACATGATTGAAAATCTATGGATAGACCTTAAAAGAGCAGTGCGTGACAGACAGCCCAGAAATCTCAAAGAACTGGAAGACTTTTGTAAGTAAGAATGGGTGAAGATACCTCAAACAAGAATTGAAAGACTCTTGGCTGGCTACAAGAAGCGTTTCCAAGCTGTGATACTTGCCAAAGGGGGCAGAACAAGGTATTAACTCTGCAGTGTGCCCAAACTTTTGCAGACGCCATTTTTTTGTTTTCTGTTATTTGATTTGTTAATTTTTTTTTATTTCCCTTTCTTCCAGTTGGTCTGGAAGCCTTATCCCCCTTATCTGCCTTTTGGAGATTTTTCCATCTTTTATTTGCTTCTTTATGCACATTAATACACATTTTTACCTGGGGTGCCCCACTTTCGAACCCCACTGTACATACAGCTCTCAGAAGGATTTGGTCAATGTTATTAAATCACACACACAACCTCTCTCTCTCTCTCTCTACACACACACACACACACACACACACACACACACACACACACACACACACACACCTTTCCTATTAAAGTTTAGTATCCCACACATCTCCACTTTCTCTTCTTGTGTGTCGAGCAGTCAAAGCCAGATATAACGATTTTAAGGTGTATTATTCCTAGTGATGTGTTGGAAATGGTGACATGGTGCTTTGTTTCTGCAGGCTGGTTCCGAGGATTCATCCTGAAGAATCCAAATATCAAGGTAAGCGTGTGTGTGTGTGTGTGTGTTTTGCGCGTCTTCCGTTTGCCTATAACTCATTTGTAACCTTATTCAAATGTTAAAAGTGTCCCCCAGGCTTATCATTGTTAGCCTCAACTAGCACTTTCACCAGCTGAGATGACAACTCTCAGTGGCAGATTAACTCGTGTGTGGTAAAGGTGCTCAGCATGTTGGACACATAAGCCACATGTGTTTTGCTGCTGCCCCCGTATCCATTAAGACTATGTTTACACGTGGCTGGCTATTTTCATAAACGGACATTTCAACCGGTTTCAAAAATAACGTCTTCAGAAAGTGTTCATTTACACGTACCTGTGTATATATGCCGTCAAGAGCATGCCAAACCTGTAGTCAGTGTAACGAGAAGCTCAAGCCCACGTTAGCCAATCAGAATCCTGAAAATAGCAACAAAAGCAAAAAATCCCTTCCGCTCTATTCTCTTCCTCACTTCCTTGGCTGCCTAAAACTCAGTTTGTCTCAGTTTACATGCAAACACGTAAAAGAAGATTTACAAAACCTGCACTCTGGTCGGCGTTTTTTGAAAGAATTGTTTTCAAAGGCAAATTCTCCGTTTGCGTGTAAATGAAGGGCACAAACGAAGGGAGATTTCTCAGTTTTTTAAAATAACCATGTACATGTCAACAGGGTCTAAGTGTTAAACACCTTACACACCTTTGGTCCACATAGGTGTTTTTAATTATTTTACCTGTTTAAGAGTTGAACTGTGTGGTGATGTGCGTCCCTCTCACTCCTTTTAGTTTTGCTGCACCTGTTTGAGTGGGACCTCGTTATGACAGATATCCTGACATGCCATAGCAGGAAATGGAATAATGGCTGCCTTCCACTAGCACTGGCCAGGCTTTTTTGGACAGTTAAATAGAATGGAACCATCGTTTGTTCTTTTATTTACCAGCTAAAATTCCAAATGTCAGCAATTAAAAAGGTTGTAGGTCTATGTGGAGTTAAGTGACATCATGTCATTTCCTGCAGAGCTCTGTTTAACTTCAACCTAAATATAAGTCTAATGAAATCAAGATTCACAAAAACAACTTGTCTGATAATAGACTATTTTTCACAGAAGACATAAGGTTATAAGCAAATCAATTACATACAGTTTCACTCATAATTTGTTTAAATCATTTAATTTAATTCTGGTTTAATATAAATATCTGAAATACAACACCATTTGACACCATTAAGCCTTTTTCTTCTTATAGTTTGAAAATAAAAACCCAGACTGACAGTTATAGATGTGGCTTTTAAAAGCTCTTGTGTAGGAGAACGTGATAACATAAACCAAGTTGGGAGTAAAGTGTTACTGTAGGTGTGTGTTCAGAGTCTCTGTCTGTGCAAGTGTGTAGCATTTATCCTCAGATACTTAAGCATAAGTTCTGCTTTGATCTCCCCAATTCAATAGGGATCAACTTGCGATTTATTAGCGTCAAACAGGGCGCACACAAACACACATACATACACAAACGTTTCATCTTTTTTTGTCTCCCAATGCTACTTGCTTTAATCTCTTTGTCTACTACTATCTTCCTCCGCTGTACTTCTTTTAACCCATAAACACACTTAGCACTGTATTGATATCTGCATCATATTAGCCACATGCTAACAGAATGACTTGCTGAACATTTTAAACACTTCTCATTAACCTGTTTCTCTGTTGCTCAAAGGGAATCTTCCCATCCAGCTACATCCACTTGAAGAATGCCCACGTTAAGAATAAAGGGTAAGTAATGCCATTTTTTTCCTCCCCTCCCTTTCCTGTTTGTCTTTGTAGAGGTTTGAACTCTTTTTGTCTATGTTTGTAGGCAATTTGAGACAGTCATCCCTGTTGAAGACTCCGTCATCACAGAGATGACATCGACGTTGCGAGACTGGGGTGCCATGTGGAAACAACTCTATGTGGTGAGTATCCACACAAACACACACACACACATGCATCAATTTTGAATATCACTACCATCTAAGCGAAGCTGCCTTCTTTAGGTTTCTCACGAAGGGAATTTATTTGGCCCTGGGTAATTCGTCAGCCGCAAACAGTCAAAGCCTTTTCATACACATTCATTAGTTGGATTGATTGTGTTTGTGGCCTATTAAGCTATCTGGGGTGCTGATTAAATTGAGCTGATGAATACTTGCAGATCAAAGTGCATACATTTGCGGCAAAAAAGCAGCAGGACACTCGAGCTAATTTGCACAAATCCATTTAAATCCTTCTGTCTGCTTCTCTCTGTGGGTTGCTCTGTTCCTCTCAATGTTGATTTGGCTCACTAATGTGTATTCTGTCACTTTGTTTTCACTTATGTTTTTGGGTTGCTCGATGCAACTGTATATTTTCATCTTATCTGTGTCTTTCCCTCTGTCTATCACCCTCATTTCACGTTTCCTTCTGGCAAATTTCCCTTTCAATCACCGCCTTTGACTGACTTCCTGTGCTTCTCCACTCGTTCTTTCCTTCTCCGTCCCTCCTACTGTTTCCTATTTCTGCAGAAGAATGAAGGGGATTTGTTCCACCGACTTTGGCATGTGATGAATGAAATCCTGGACCTGAGGAGGCAGGTGCTGGTGGGCCATCTCACCCATGACCGCATGAGGGACGTCAAGCAACACATCACAGCCAGATTGGACTGGGGCAACGAGTGAGTTTATTTTCTCCATCTCAAACGGCCACATCTATGTTTTTATGTTTGTTTTAGGTCATAAAACATAGTTATGTTAAACTTTACTACTAGTTTTAAGATTTATTTTCTGCCCTCTGCACTCTTTCTGCAATCAGTTTCCATTCATTTTATAGTATTGTATGAAAATCAAATACCAGTATCTAGAAGCTTACTTGAGATTAGCAATCCATCACATGGAATTTGTGTTTTATTGCATGGTTATACAGTTGTAAACCAGAACCATTTTAAGTCTTGCTTTTTGGTGCATTCAGTAAAAATATCAGACATCAGGAATTTGAAAGTTGGTTTCTGAACTGCAGTTTGTAATGCAAAGCACTACCTAAACCACGTCAATCCTTTTTTGCATCCTTTATATAGGCTCTTTGTCTGTCTTCCATCCGCCCGTATCCATGACAGGAACTTCACAAGGAAGCCAGGAACTATTTAAAAGCAGCCATATTATTCTCATTTTCAGGTTCATAATTGTATTTTAAGTTTGGTTTCATTTTTTCCTTTTTTCACCCTGTGTGTTTGGGTCTCTGTTTTAGCTACAGAGTGAGACATGTCACTTCTTTACAATCTTTCTTGGGAGCTGCACATGCGCAGTAGCTAGGTAAGATCACATCAGCTAGATAACTCTTTCTCCAACTTTGGTCAGTACAAGGCAGGATTAGCTGGAAAACATCTTCTAAACGAGGGGTACTTGTGGAATACCTGCAGAACAGGGACATGGAAGTAGTTCTTTTGTAGAATATGGAGAACTAGTGTGTGTTGTAGCAGTGTTTTGCTATTGAAAACGAGATAGCATGCTACAGTTAGCCACCTCGTCTTGGCTAGTGACGTAGAAAGCCGTGGAGATTTTGAACAGCTCACCCGGAGACTGAAGGCAGAGGACATTCAGAAACCGTATCTTACTCAGCATGGATGTTTTTTTTCCAAGTTTGTATGCGTGTAGAAGCACCAGAGACACAAAATAAAATAAAAGTTTTTTCATAATATGGGCACTTTAATAACTCAGGAAACCACCTGTGAGACTGGAGAAACCAAGGACCAAAACTTTAGTTTTAATGCCATAGTTCCTGGAACCAAAAAAAGCTAGAGCCTTCTGCCACTCTCTAACTCTTCTTTCGCAGACTCTGTATCTCTCTGACTCTTTCTTCTGTCCTTGCTCCTCTGTCTTTTGTTGTCACCTACCATCCCTGCAGGCACACACTCCTCACTCAATCAAATCTCTTTCCCCCTCAAACAGACAGCGCTCTCTCCATCCTCCCTCTCTCTTTCTTCTCTCTTTCCTCCCCATGCCACAGTAATAAAATATAAAAAATCTCCCAACTTCTGTCATTCTCTCTTTATGTCTGTCCTTACCCTTCACTCTCCTTCATTCCCCTGCTGTGGGCTGTCCTCACACACGCACACGCACACGCACACACACACACACCACAACCCCACACACACCACACACACACACACACACACACACACACACACACACACACACACACACAGTCGTGCACGCCCATTGTGAGGAGATGGGTGGACAGTCCCTCGCTGTGGGCTGTTGTATGGTTGACCAAGCCTGTCTCTTTTATTGCTGACAAGGAGACACACTCTAGTGTGCTGCTTTGGTCCACATAAAAAGGCCAGCCTAGAGGAGGGTAGGAAGACGAAAAGGAGAGAGAAAGTAATAGGTAGAGTTATTCGTGGAAACCATAAAGTAACATAGAGGGTTATAAGAGAGAGAGAGAGAGAGACAGAGAGGGGGGACCAGTGAGTGGACGGCGGGCATAGTAGAAGATATTTTTGTTTCATATGTTCCTTAGAGAAGAGGACAATCTGTCAAATTTATTTAAATGACTGACACCGCTGATCTGACAGCACTGGCGTGTAGGTCTGTATGCTGTGCGGTTGTTAACTTTGTTGTTGATGCTCAATTAAATTCACTTCAATTCAATTTTATTTATATAGCGCCAAATCAGAACAACAGTTTCATTGCGCTTTTCATAAAAGAGCAGGTCTAGGCCGTACTCTGTGATGTTATTTACAGAAACCCAACAATTCCAATTTAGTCAACCTTGTCTGTTTTGCCCGCCATAGACTAGGATATGAATAAACTAACATTGTAATACTGTCTGTGTCTGATCTGTATGTAATTCACTTCCTCATTGCATGTACACTGTATGAATCTTTGTGTTACAGACAACTCTGCCTGGACCTGGTCCCGAGGAGAGAGTTCAGCATGGTGGACCCTGATGAAATCAGCGTCACAGAGCTTTACAGACTGGTGAGTGGTCTTCCAAACCTCCACGCAATATTGAACTGCTTTTTTCTCAAACTTACACCTCATTAAGGGAGCAAAGTGGTGCAGTGCAGGTGATTAGAAGAACAAGTATCTGCTCTGCAGTTATATATCACATATTTCTCAGTATTATTAACACACAACAAACTCGGTTTTAGTGTGAGCCACTGAGTGGGCTACTGGCATCAGGGCATGTAGAAATAGGAAGTCAAATAGTCAAAATTCTGAATCTCTCCCTCTTCCAAATGTTTCCATGCCTCTCTCTTGCTTTCTTTCCTATCCTGAGTGTTTGCTCCCTGCTTCCCCTTCCCATTTTCTCCAAGCCCCAACCGCTGTTACCGTGGCAACCACTCCTCTGCCCTAATACAGTGTGGGGAGAATTGTATCAAACACACACACTGTGACGGCTTTCCCTTCACAGCGGTAATCAAAGCTCTTAATCCATCCGTTTCTTTTTTGTTAGTCAAAACAAAAGCAGGCATTGCAGGATGAAAGCTTAATGCACCTTTGTTAAATGGCGTACAAAATGAGCAAATGACTGCAATTACCCTATACTGAGACAAGATAAAGGGACTGGAGTTCACTACCGCCATCCACGTACAAAAACTATGGTGGTCGACAGGGGCGAACGCACTGTGACTTAATGACACGTGCAGATAGACAAAACACAAGCAAATTAAGAAAACCTCTTCATAAATTTGCCAAAACACATGAGCAGCATTTATCAAACACGCTGCAGACACACACAACCCAACCAAATACACAAACGTGCTGCTAATACAAAAACGACGCAAAAAGAAAAGCACACAATCCCCAAATACAAATACAACAAAAAGGCCGCTGCATCCAGATTACACAACCAATATTCTCCAGTCCTCTAGAGGGAGCGCTAAGTGGAACAGCTTGATTTTTGACCCCACGGGGAGCGAGCAGTCGGTTTTTTTATTACCATGAGTTTACAGACACGTCTCTGCTGATTGAGTATCACCTGTGACCTGAGCCAATAAATTAGCGACACACCCACCAAACATCTCATAGATAATGATAAACATAGATTTAATATTTACGGTCTATGATTTCAAAGCAGTTGCACACCGATTCACCGGTGCACACGGTGTTGTCAAATTTATGAAGGTGTTTTCTTAATTTGCTTGTGTTTTGTGTATTTGCGTGTATTTCATTAGGTTGCAGTGCGTTTGCCCCTGTCAGTCACCGTAAAAAAACAAACCAAAAAAAACTCGCAAACACCAAGGCACAACACACCATCACAATGAACTCAAATTACATCAATATTTTTCAGTGAGATCTGTGTTTATGAGAACAGCTTCTTTGTTTCAGTCTAGTGCTGTGGTGTGACTTGGGGATGGGGATTACCGTGTGTGTGTGTGTGTGTGTGTGTGTGTGTGTGTGTGTGTGTGTGTGTGTGTGTGTGTGTGTGTGTGTGTGTGTGTGTGTGTGTGTGTGTGTGTGTGTGTGTGTGTGTGTGTGTGTGTGTGGTGTTACTGTGGGAAAATGTAGCGTTGTGTCATGCAATTATGTGATATTTTCCCAATGAGAAATAAACAGGATAATGAGGATAAATGAAAGACATTTAGTGCATTGACATATATTTTATAAAGGGCACGTAATGGACTACATATGATTAGTTTGATTCCAAAATGAAATTTATACTATTTGATAAAGAAAACACAAATGTACATTTATCTCAGTTAGATGTTTTTGTGATATTACTGCCCAAAATGATTCTTTTCCAAAAAACTGTGGCCATTTTAAAATAGTTTTGTGATTTATTATGACAATAATATTTAAAGCTGCTATAATCAATAATTATATTGACAATGGATCAAATGGTTATGTGAATTGTAAAAGGCAGGAACCCACAGTGAACTCTTACCCATGTGTGTGTAGCACTGCTAAACCTGTCTGTATTATAAAGGCAAAACAGCTGCTTTTCCCCTGGAGTGCGGGTCCAGTACAGAGCGTGAGCGGAGCAGACCAGAGTTTAGATCCCAGGGCGATGTGTTCATTAACTGTAGCAGATCAGACAGCAGTGATGGATAGCTTAGGCCTGGGCCTGGACATGTGGTAGTAACATTTCCACTGTGGCTTCTGTTATCACTAAAATGATACGTGCCTTAAAGCTACATTCGTATCTTGTAGCTTGTGTCACACAGGTCTCCCTCCCACAAGCGTAGGATGGAGGGATGGAGAAAGACTAGAAGATTCTCCATCACCTCTGTTTGACGCCCTTTCTCTTTTTCAGAAGCATCCCGACTTCCTCTGGTGCTGCTTCATGTAGTTTAGAAAAACATTACCCAGTGAACAATAATGAGACGGTTGGGAAAGCGCAGACAAAGTCAGGCTCTTTCTGTTCAGCGATATGTCTCTGGTCCTTGTTTACCACAGCATTTTATGTTCATTTCATGTCTATCCTTTGTGTCTAGTCATGCTGAAGCTGTCATATAACCACACTCTGCTCCAGTCGGGCAGCTTCAATGACACACTGAAAATAACCACGTAATAAAGTCTCCCAACGTAAATTACGCCTTCCCACACCTAGTCATTCTGCGTCAAAAACCAGCAGCTCTGCCCTGTTGTGTAGAGAATAAGTGAGTCTGTTAAAAAGCTGTGTCCGTGCCTTGTTGTTAGATCGTTCTCCAGCGTGTTTTCTTCTGGGATCTCAGATAGGGCACAACAGTCAAGATGATACAAAACATATTCATCATTTTGACAGATATTGCACTTGTAAAATGATTTGTGCTGTCATTTGCAAGCATGTTTAAGTCTTAGAGAATTCTGTTAGTGTTTTTTTTTTTTAATGTTTATATTTAGAGTTCAGCCAACTGTTTTCCAAAGCATATCATGCATTTTAGATTGACTTCTTACCCTCTAGGCAGTTACTGTTCACTCACATTTCACTATGGCATAAACATTTCAGCGTTCCGAGACTTAATCCTTCTCTGAGGAAGCATTTTGTTGCCTTTTAGTTTTTGTCAAAGCAATATCATCCTCCTATGGTAATGCACTGATGTTGCAATGTTTGAGAAAAAACTGCATATTTGTAAGGTAGCAAAGAACTACTTTAATCTGTATTTTCCAGATCATCCATGTTTGCGTTGTGCAGGTTTTACTTTATTTTTTTCCAGAAATTCGGCATCATGTGATTCCAGTAATATATTTACCAGTAATAATTTCTGAGAAAAAAAAAACTAAACTGAATGAACGTTTGCCCATGTTTTCAATCACTTCAATTTACGATATTTAATAATCAAATTCAGAATCGGGAATATGAGCACGCCAAGTCAAAATCAATCAATCCCCAACTCCAATCAGCTTCCTTGCAGAGCCGTTTTTCTATTTTATTATCCTCTAGGACTTTCTTATCCCCTTAAGATGTTTCTTTAAGACAATGCTAATTCCCAGTTTATTTTATTTTTTAACCCACCAAGCTCCACCGAAATATCTAAATCAAGAAAAGCATCACACCTTTACAGAAAAGCTGTTAAGATTAATCAAACAAGAGATACCATGTTAACTAATGAGCTTTAGAGGTGCTGGTAGATGGGCTTCCTTTGTGTTGGAATTCTAAATTCCGATGGATTTATAAGGACTATGGTTAACTGCTCCTCAGATCTCTGCAGGGTAAATCCAGCTAGCCTATCTGACCACTCGTAGTTTTCTCTCACACGACTAAACGTGTGTACTGAACATACACATATTCCATGATAACAAGTTCCTTCCTGAGGCTACGATTGTGATTGGTTAAAAAAATGGCAATAAACCAGAGCATGTTGTTCTCCCATCCCGGAAGACTCTGTGGACTAGCCAGACCCTCCTCCTCCTCTTCCACAGCTCTGTGGAGAAGGGTCTGGCAAAGTGAGACTAGTGTCGCCATGTTTCCAGTCTTTATGCTAACCTAAGCTTGAGAGGAGGGAGTGAAATCAATCTCCTCATGTAACTCTTGGCAACAAAGAAAGTGAGCGTATTTCCGAAACATGTTGACCTATACTTTTTAATACACCAACAACAGGGTTCTAACATGGTTGTTTCTGCAAAAACTAAATCTTCACAGGACAGAAGAATCCTGCTTTATTATTATTTTTGTTCTATTTTTTTTTTTACATAGAATCCCCTCTATTAATATACTGTTGGAAGTGATTGGTAGCAGTTCCTCCTTGGTGTGTTTGACTTTTGATTCTTAGTGATGCTTATCTGTGGCTGTTACTACACTTTGCCCTTGCGATTTAAAAAAAACAAAAACATTTTCTACTCATCCTTGTCTTGCCCCCCCCCCCATCCTCATCTCTTTACATCCTACTACAGAAGTGAATGTGGAGCACAATTTGGCAATGGCCATCTGACCATCTGGTGCTCAAACACACACATGCGCACACAAATACATTTGTGTGTGCATGTGTGTGTTTGTCCTTGTATTTTTGGATGTTGACAGCAGATTAAGATGAACCTCTAATAAACAGAGCTGCAATGTGCGTGTTGATCTGGATGGTATCCACAACGCTGCTCCATGTTTTCTGAGGCTCTATTGTACTTTTCCGATATATATATACTTAATACAGCATGTAATATCAGCACCGAAAGACTTTGTACTGCATTGTTTGACTGTCTCTTTGCTTGCAGTGTGAATTTCAGTGCTTCATTTTCTGTTACTTTAAGATTTGGAAACCAGTTGAAAGGGAGGCAAATCACAACACCATTATGTCTTTGTGTCAAGAAAATAATGAAACCACTTTAACAATAAATGCTTGAGGTAGACAAGTAAGAGAGTAAAGTAAGTGTTTTGGTGCTTTTATGTGTTTGAGTGAACATTATATATTTCTGTGAAAGCCCTTGTATTGTAAAGTATAAATATGTCCGTACAAAGTGTTTGCTTATGTGCAGATCTGTATGTGCAGTATAGTATTAAGTGCTTCCTGTGTCCAATTTGTTTCTTTGGCACCAAGGTCACAGCAAGTGGAACCATCACACAATACAGCTCAAACTCTCACATCTTCGCCCCGGTGCTGCCAGTCTGCTATATTAACTCAATCTGTATCATCAAAATCTATATTTTAGCTTCAGTCTTCAAATATACAGTATATGCAAATCTGCAGCAAAGCTCCTCCCAACTGTGAGGCGTTTCAGGGGAATTTTATTAATCTTTGACTCGGAAACTCAACACTAAATACAGCAGCTCTTGAATGTGATTGGCCAGTATTAAAAGAGATGTATCCACATGTTGTTTTTTTCCCTGGTATTAACTGTAGTTGATAAGCTTTGAGGATCTTTTAGGATTTAGAGCTTATGGATTTTAATGTTTTTTTAACCTTTGCAAATCCATCTCTTCAATCCTATATTAGAACAGCATAATATTTGTTGTTTAAATCAATTGTATATAGTTCATTTATTTAGAGGTTCTGCAGATTAAGTCACTTATATAAAAAATTTGTGCTGATACTGATCACCTCTCCTCTGCAGATGGAACATCGACATCGTAAGAAGGAGACCTCTGCACCCGCTAGCACCCATCACTTGTTCGTCCACGTGAAGAGTCTAATGAGCACCAATCTGGGGGAGGAGCTAGAAGTCTTCTTCCACATTTATGATGGACGGGAGAACCGGCCTCTCAGGTAGACACTTCAGAGAAAACAATCTCCCATACTCCTATGAGGTAGTGAAGGAAATTGCATCAACTTTGTGTACTACTAACGGTAATTGCTACATTAATATACATAGCAGTGGTGGAATGTAATTAAGTTCATTTACTGAAGTGCTGTACTCACATTTTAGGTATTTGTACTTTATTGGAGTCTTTTCTTTTCACGTCAACTCCTGGGATGGCAGTGGCTCAGTCCGTAGGGAGTAGGGTTGGGAACCAGAGGGTCGCTAGTTCAAGTCCCAGTACGTACCGAAGTAGAGTGTGGATTGGTAAACCGAAGAGATGCCAGTGCACATAAAACACATGTATAAAATATAAATGTACATATATAAAATACAATGTTTTATTATAAATTTAAACTACCTAACAATATACAGGCCGACAGTTTTCTGCAGCTAACTTGATTAGCTGAATTAACCCTTTGTTGATCATCAGAACTATTTTGTTTTGTTTACAGTTTCTAAACTTTTTCTGCATTGAGTACTTTTTCTTGTAAAACTTTTAGTATATTTTCCTGATGATATTTACATACTTTTACTTAAGTACATTTTTTTTAATGCAGGACTTTTACTTTGTGGTATTAGAACTTTTACTTAAGCAAAGGATCTGAATACTTCTTCAACCACTAATACCTAGGTTATACATTTTCACCACTTGCAACATGTAGTGAAGTTCAACTGTTATTTCTATTGCTCTGTACTGTAAATGTTTTGACCATGCAGCAGTATTCAAAATGTTTAAATAGTTCTTATGCTTGCTCATCTGTTTGGGGGCAATGTAAGTGAGGTGGATTGATGATTGCAGGGCAACACTTCAAATGGCTTGCCTTCTGATGTCAGGAAGTCTGCTCTAATTATATTCATTAGGATGGATTAAATGAAGCAGGTTGTTAAAGTGCACTTGGACACATACAAGTGGGCATAAAAAAAGTGTCAGTGCTGGCCACATAAAAGAGCCTATCATCCTGGGAGTCTGCACACGTCGCTTGCATGCAATCACACCAACACACACACACACATGCCCAAATACTCCTGATGGGGCGTCGGCCAAATACAAGACTGTGTTTAAACTCCCTGCTTTCATAGTTCAAAGCCAAGAAATTCCATTTCATTTCACAAACAAGTGGATTCGTCAGGCAAGGAAAATGAGTGGGTTGAAAAATGAGCATGGCAACACTGAAACTTCTTTTGATATGTCATGCTTGTGTAAGACACTTTCGCTCTCTGCTCCACAGGGTCACATCAGAAGAAGAAGGGTGACATTGATGGGATTTTTTGTTTCATTATTTAGATTCAGCATACACTTCTGTTTCTATTGAGAGTCATTGTCTACCTCTATGATATGAATACTAGCACACCCTAAAAAAGAGGTTCTATTTTTATTTAAAAAAAAGTATGCAAGGTCTTTTTTTGTTTTAAGGGTGTGGTCTACACCACAAGTAAGATCTGCATATGTACACACAAGCACAAACACAATGTTTTAGTGGATCAGAAGAACTTTTATATTTGTTAGGTATATTTAAA
>NC_045755.1:7729085-7735715 GCF_008692095.1 Etheostoma spectabile | reverse complement strand
TCTCTCCTTTTAGTCCATACCTTCACATTCTTGATGTACAGTAAAAGGTTTGACGATATTGAAGCTAATGACGATGACAATCATTTTTGCAACTATTCCCAACTTGCAGTTAGTCTTGAAATGGGTAATTAGCTTTACACTTAAAGCATATACTGTCATGCGTTTGAAGTCGTTTCTGCCATAAATGTTATATACTATAAAGTTATCAAACCGCAGCTTCAGCAAGTCAGCATACAATACAGATTGTATGAGCTTTTATCCAGACTGAATACAAATAATAATAGATACTATAAAAACAAACCAATATAAAACTATTTCTCATGGTTTGTTTCCTAAATCAGCTGATTACAATTTTTTGGTCAGGTTTGGGGGATATAGGGAGTTGGAGGCCTTAACCATTGTGTCTTAGTGGTTCTGTCTTCGAGGAAAATCTCACAATGGCAGCTTGCCAACGTTGTCTCTCACTGTCTGGTCATGCACATAAACACAGACACACACCCTCTTTTTGTGCAAGATGCCTGGCATTGAGCCATTTTGACACTTCCCTCTGTGCTGGTGGTTTCTGTGTGTGTTAATATGTGTCTGTGTGTGTGTCTGTATGTCTGTGTGTCAGAGACCAGATGGGGGTCCGACCCGTTGTCTCAGTACCATGCCAACACCAGCAGCCCCTTTGCACCATGGTAGCTTCTTTGTGTTCAATACAGGCTCCTTCTCTGGCCTTGCAGCAGGACAAACACTGTGGCATACTGTGCCATGATCACACATGATCCTGTTGCTCTTTTTGCCATGTAAGCGTGGTACTTTTTCAGATCTAACACACACACACACACACACATACTTCATACTGCCTTACTCTGTTCTCTCAATACATACTCACACTCCTATCATTACCTCCACTCAACTCTAACAAGGTCACCCATGGATAACTGGACATGTGTGCCTTTGTGTGTGTTTTATGTTTATTTTGTGTGAACTGCAGAGGTCCAGTGAGTGATGGATGTAGTTGGTAGGTCTGTACTCTCTTACCGTTCACCTCGCTGTCTTGTCTTTCCACGTGGCCTCTGGGGTAGATTCAGCTTTTTTTGCCAGGGGAGGGAGGCAACAGTGGCAGTTAATTTAGCTAGTATTTTACACGCCAGCCGCTCACTATCCCATCCCCCCCTCCGCCCCCTTGTCGGGTGAGCGCACAGCTCCTAATGCAATCATCGATATCAGGAGAGGGAATAGCAAGCGCCGTGTGGGCCCAGAGGGGAGGGAAATCGGCCATTCATGTTATGTTAATGCGAGCGGTGATAGAGGGAGATAAGGTCCCGCTTGGGGACACTAGTCCTCTTAGCTCGGGTGATCAACACGCTGCAGCTGTGAGGGAGGGAGAGTTGGTGGCAGGGGAGGGTGTGCAAGAGACTCATGCATGTGTGTCTGTGTTTTTCAGGAGTGGCTGTTAATTGGCAGTTGGGGTTTCAACAATAGAGCACTAATTAGGGTTCACAAAAACGTGCGCAAGTCTCATGTCTAATGCATAGGAATCCATCTCCATATGGCTGGATAAATGGCGTGGAAAGTTAGAGAGAGCAGCTAATGAGGAACAACCGCATCTAAATCAAATTGCCTCTCAATTGGTTCATTCCAATACAGACTATGAAAGGGAAACTTTACTGAAGGAATACATGTATGAAAAATCATAAGCATTTGTATAATTAATTATCAGGATCCTAATTAATTGAAACATGGGCGCCCACTGCCCTACATACAAAACACTGAATTACAGTGCAAGAATTGGCCTCTTATTTACATCATGGAGATCTCTCAAGCTCTTGTAATAAGAGCTTTTAATAGCTCAGACTATTATAAAACTTCCTAATCCATTGTAGCCGTATGCAGCAAGAAGTAAAGTTATATAGGATCTGTTGGGGTAAATTCTGCTTGTGTGAATGGGCCTACTGTAGCTTGTGACTGCTAACCGTGCCAGAGACTTGGCTCATTGTCAGGCGCTGGTGCATTACAAGGTTTTCTTTCTGCTTATCGGTGGACTGTGAAAGTCACCTAACTGGATTAGCCCTCAGCTCGCCAGCCAGGATGAGATGGGCCCAGCAGGATGCCTCTGCTGCCTCTCTTTGAGCGTGTATGCGAGATAGAGAGAGAGGACGGAGTACAAAGAGAATAAAAAGGCGATCTGTGTCCGTCCTTTCTGTTTTTGCCCGACATGCACTTAATTTCCCGTCTGCACAGAGGCGGGGTGCAGGACATTTGAGGCCAAAGTTGCCATGTCAGTTCTTTCTGCTCTGTGAAGCTCATGAATATCATTTTCTAAAATTCAACTGCAGAGTATATGCAAACTATCCAATGTATCATTCAGTGTTGTTTAGACAGAAAGCTAGACAATTTTCTTTACCAATTGTTTTAGTGTAGTTGCTTACAGTTTTATTTTTAGCCATGCTAGCGTCATAGCTCTGAGGATGGCAATGTCTGTTTGTCTGTCTGTCGGTTGGTCGTTTCGTCACTTTGGTCCTGACTGAAATATCTCAACAATTATTGGATAGTTTCCCACCAAATTTTGTACAGACATTCATGGTTCCCAGATGATAAATCCTGTTGATGTGGTGATCTCCTGACGTTTCCTCTAGTGCCACCAGAAGGTTCACATTTGTGGCTTTGAGTGAAGTGTCTCAACAACTATGGATAGATTGTCATGAAATTTAGTACAGACCTTTTAGGATGAATTGAAATAACTTAGTTGATCCTGACTTTCATTTTGGTTCCAGAATCAGGTTAATTTTTTAATTTGTCCAATAATTTGGTTTCGGACCAAATACCTGTAAAACATTACCATTGGCCTCAGTTGTACTTTTTGTTTAGTGCTTATTAGCGAATTTGCATGTTAGCATTGGCATTGTTAGCATGCAGACATTAGTATTTAGACCAAAGCACCACTGTGCCTAATTACAGCCTCCCAAAACTGCTTGCAAGGCTGTAGACTCATAGTTGTGCCTACAGAGGGATGTAGTCAGTAGGTATGCTGTCTGTCTGTCTGTCTGTCTGTCTGTCTGTCTGTCTGTGCTTTAACTGTTTTTCAAGTTTAGCTCAACACTTTGCTTTAGTGAAATTTCCATAGGTGTTAGCCTGGCTGTCGACTTGTTTTCATGCACTTGCATTAGCATGGCAGTTATGACCAAACAACTCATTAGTCACCAAACTGCTCCTTACATGTACAAAGAAATGCAACAGCAGCCAACGAGTGAGTAATACAGTTGCAGTTTCTGTATATTTTATACTTTAAATTACACATTCATTAAAGTGTCTTTGACATTTACCAGCACTTAGCATATTCATTTTCTAATTTTCTCTCTGTATTCACATTGCTAATAATGGTCTTCTTAGTCTAGCCCCTTCACAACCAGAATATTTATGACAACCAGTTAGGCAGTTATGAGACTGAGATTGCACATTTTTAGTTGTAACCTGTCAGACAGTCTAGAATCTGGCCTAAACTTGTCAGAGAGAATCCATGATATTTTAGTCAGCCGTGGAGGAGCCACGTGTGCTAGTAATTGTTGTTGGATATGTTACAGACATTCTGTGTTGGGGATTTGGCTCAGTTATACAAACTTTGTATGTATTTTTCTCTCCCTCTATCCTTCTGCCTCAGCTTCTTCTCTGCCTGTCTTTCTCCTGCCTCATTTTTCTGTTCCAGACAGCTTTGGTTTGAAGCTTAACTTTGAAGTGTTTTCTCCAATGACCCACTATTCAGAGCTTGACATTTTTACATTGTTTCTAATCCTTATTCTGTTCCTGTTAGCAGTGATGCAGTTGTTTATGATGACACCCAGCCATCACTCCTGACCCCATTCATCTAAATGTGTGTTCCCTTCTTCTGTCTCTCCTCTTGTACAGTGAAAGGTTTTTTGTCAAGCTGAATAAAAGCGGGTTGCCCAAGTCGCCAGAGAAGACAGAAAGACAATGCACACTATTTGTGGTGAGTAGAGAACATAACTTAACGATTGCTTGGGAGCAATTTAAAGCCATGTACAGTAAAGTCATGCTCTATTACCCTGAAAACTAAGAACTAAGTCTGTGCTCTCGAGCTCATTTTACAATATCTCAAATCTGAGGCTGAGGTATGTTTCCCTGTTTTTCAGGATTTGGGAAGCAGTGATCTACGAAAAGATGTCTACATCGTTGTACATATCATAAGAATAGGTGGGAGTTACGATGCTGCTTCTGTATTGTACTGATCACTACATGTCTTTTAAATCTCTTGGGCTTTTATAGCAGAACGGTTGTGGGGTGTGGATGTGTGTGTGTGTGTTGTGTGTGTGTGTGTGTGTGTGTGTGTGTGTGTGTGTGTGTGTGTGTGTGTGTGTGTGTGTGTGTGTGTGTGTGTGTGTGTGTGTGTGTGTGTGTGTGTGTGTGTGTGTGTGTGTGTGTGTGTGTAGGGAGAATGGGAGCAGGGGAGAAGAAGAATCTGTGTAGCGTACAGTACAGAGGCCGTTCGGCTGTGCTGTCGTCAGCATCGCTGATCTTCTCACTGCTGACTCCAAGGATGACCACCTGCTCAAGGTTTATGCGTAAGTCATTGTAAACAACCAGTATTTTAATAGTCCTTGTCACGAGGTTCAGTGAACTGGAGGACCCAAATGCAGAGATAGCCAGACAGTGGTGAGCTTGAGAATTTAATCACAATACCGAAAAACTGGAACACAGAGACAACGGGGTAGACTCCACACACAAACACTCAAAAAAATACAATGAGATAAGAGACAAAGAGAACACAGAGACTAAATACACCAGATAACAAGATAAACAAGGGACAGGTGACACAAGGTTTCAGGAATTTCAATTCAATTTTATTCATAGTATCAATTCTTAACAAGAGTTATCTCGAGACACTTTACAGATAGAGTAGGTCTAGACCACAATAGACCACATAATTTGCAAGGACCCAAAAGTTCTAGTAGTTTCCTCCAGAGCAAGCAACAGTGCAACAGTGGGGAGGAAAAACTCCCTTTTAGGAAGAAACCTCGGACAGACCCAGGTTCTTGGTAGGCGGTGTCTAACATGCCAGTTAGGGTTTAAAAGAATAGTGGCAATAACAGTCACAGTAAAAGATAATGTCAATGACTAAACAATAGTATAGTAAAACAATAGTATTTTGTAGTAGTTCTTGGCATAGCAGGGCACTGCACCGCAGAGCGTAGTAGAATGTAACAGGGCATTGCAGGACGTGTTGCAGGACCACGGTGACAGCTTCAACCATGATTTTGGAGCATCCCTGTTACAAGGAAACATGCCTAGTCGGGCTATACTGGCCTGCCTCTAGTTTTATTATATTAATAATTATATGGTAGATGAATCTGACAACTATGAAGAGAAGCGGCGAAGAGAAGGGGTGCCTTGTTTGCAGCTATACACACTCCCCCGCCGGTCTAGGCAGACGGTGCGACCCATCACTCCCTAACTATAAGCTTTGTCAAAGAGGAGAGTTTTAAGTTTACTCTTAAATGTGGTGATGGTGTCTGCCCCCCAAACCCAGACCGGAAGCTGATTCCACTGTAGAGGACTCTGATAGCTGAAGGCTGTGGCTCCCATTCTACTTTTACAGACTCGAGTAACCAAAAGTAACTCTGAATTCTGGGAGCATAGTGTTCTAGTGGGACAATAAGGCACTAACAGCTCTTCAAGATAAGATGGTGCTTGACCATTTAGAGCTTTGTAGGTCAGGAGAAGGATTTTAAATTCAATCCTGGATTTTACCGGAAGCCAATGCAGAGAAGCTAATACAGCAGAAATATGATCTATTTTCTCTCTTGAAGATGAAAAAGGCTGTTCTTGATGTTTGTTTTAGATGGGTGTTATAGGATATATCCTGATCAAAAAAAACTCCTAGATTGTGAACAGTAGTGCCCAGAGGCCAGGGCAATACCATCCAGAGTAGCTATATCCCTGGATAATGAAGTTTGGAGGTGTTTAAGGCCCAGCACAATAACTTCAGTTTTGCCTGAGTTTAACATCCGAAAATTGTGGGTCATCCAGGATTTTATATCATTTATGCATGCTTGAAGTTCAGCTAACTGACTGGTTTCATCTGGCTTGATGTAGATATAATTGATAGATATAATTGATTGTCATCCGCATAATAATGAAAGTTAATTGAGTGTTTCCTAATAAAATTGCCTAGAGGAAGCATATAAAGAGAATAGAATTGGTCCAAGCACTGAGCCTTGTGGAATGCCATTGCTAACTATAGCGTACTTAGAGGATTTATTGTTAACATTAACAAATTGAGATTGATTGGATAAATATGATTTAAACCAACTTTGTGTGATTCCTTTAATGCCAACTAAATATTCCAGTCTCTGTAACAGGATGGTATGGTCAGTGGTGTCGAATGCAGCACTGAGACCTAGTAAAACAAGTACAGAGACAAGTTCTTTGTCTGCAGTAGTTAGAAGGTCATTAGTCGTTTTTACCAGTGTCGTCTCTGTGCTATGATGCTTTCTAAATCCTGACTGAAAGTTCTCAAGTAAACTCTTGCTATGTAGAAAATCAGATAACTGATTGGCAACCTTCTCAAGGATCTTGGAGAGAAAGGGAAGGTTAGATATACTGTAGGTCTATAGTTTGCTAAGACCT
>NC_045755.1:7728866-7729075 GCF_008692095.1 Etheostoma spectabile | reverse complement strand
GTCGAGGGAGGGTTTTTTCAGGAGAGGTTTTATCACAGCTACTTTAAAAGACTGCGGTACACCAATTGAATCTAGTAGTTAGTTGAAAGCAATACTAAGACTATAGTTGTCAACGTCCACATGGATATTAAAGTCACCTATAATAAGCACTTTGTCTGATTTAAGGACTACCCCTGATAAAAACTCTGAGAATTCAGATAAAAATTCAG
>NC_045755.1:7719456-7728856 GCF_008692095.1 Etheostoma spectabile | reverse complement strand
TCCTGGAGCTCGGTAAATAACAACAAATATAATTGTCTGTTATGTTTTCCATGATGGGTGTTTAAGATTAAGAACAAGGCTTTCAAATGAGTTTTAATTTTGTTTATCTTTGATTTAACCGATCTGAATCTGGGAAAGGAACGGGTGAAACATATCATATAAGGTGGGGCGGACAATCATAAAGGCAGGAAACACAAGGCAGGAAGTAAAACAAGACAAGACGAGGGAGAAAAACAGACTACAAAATAAAACAGGAAACTGAAACATACACAATCATGACAGTCCTGTCTTCAAAATTTAGAGACATGTCATACTTAAAGGGCTTTCTTTATGCTAAGCTAAGCTAACCTAACCATATTTATGAATCTTTTAAGAATCACTGATCTTTACAATTTTGTTTTTATTCTGAACACCAACCAAATATCTTGCAAAACATAAATTTGTTTTAAAAACCCCAATGCCAGAATTCCCCTTTTTGAGAAGCTGCAAAGCAATTCAAGTTAAGTCAAATTAATACCGAGCTAAATAATTCAGCAGTATTAAAAGAGACATTTTACAAGAAAAAATACACCTTTTCTTGCTTTCCTGTTGCACTTCAGTGGCCTTGTACCTTTTTTCACCAATAGTGGCATTGAAATGACTTTGTAGTCCAATGCCCTGAAAGACAGAAAATGCTACCGATGACACAGTAGTTTGGCCTAAATTATAACCGGATCAGACTGGCCAAATACACTTAGCTAAGAAGAACAACAACCACTTTCTCTTTACCTGCAGTAACACCAGAGAGCTTGTAGTTGGATTAGCATTAAAGTTCTGAGCTGAATGTTCTCAGAATTAGGTCCAGGCTGGACGTCATCGTAAGTACTGTAAGAATTTGTTTACTTGACCTGCTAGTTACATTTTAAAACTGACAATAATTAAAAGGTCTTGATTGGAGTCACTTTTTACTTTGTCAAGTCTGGAAAATAAACCCTGATGATGTCATTTGGGTTACCTCAGTTTGGGGCCGGAGACGACATATTTTAAACAGAAAGCCGGCATTATAAACTGGAGTTGCTTACACTAATGAAAATATGCTTTTGTTGCATTGGGGGAAATATAGGATGCAGCATATTCAGAGATTGATCCACAGCTTTTGGCCATTCCTTTAGTAAGCTGTTCCTTTACTTTATGTAAGTGAAATGCAGTTCTTAGTTGCTGGAGTGCATCTTTAAGTAGAAAAGCCTATATAAACAAAAAATATATGAGCTATAAAAAATATCTCATCTGTCTTCCTTTTTCAGGTGTAACACAGAGAGTGAGTGGTACCAGATCCATGAGAACATCATCAAAAAGGCGAATTCTAGGTACAACCTGTCGGGCTCCAACACTGGTAAGAACCCTGTCTGTTTTATTAATTTTGCTTCCTGACATCCACTTATCTTGGTTTAAGACATTAAACAAGGGGATTTAGTAATGATCCAAGCTGGCGTTGGATTGGGATTTAGGTGAATGTACTTGTTCACTTTTTGTTTGGTTTCATGTTTTTATTATAAGGGAAAACCTTTGTCTCCACGGCTCGCATAAATGGAACACCAGGAAAGACTTCGGACACTTGGCTCAGCATTGCTTTATCCTTGAAATCCATGCTGTAGACTTGTGCTATAGCATTTTTGCTTCTATCTGTGCATGCATTTGGTCCCTTTTGTCTTATGCCAGTCTCCCTGTCACTGCCTCTTGTTTGTTTGTGTGTTTGTCTGTGTCTGTCTGTGTGTGTCTGGTTTGTGAGCTGCAGACATCGTTCTTGCTGTTGTGTTGTTGTTGTTTCTCCCTCCTTCCCGTATTTCCTCTCCTTGTTTTGGAGTGAAACATTTGATCGCAGGGAAGGATTGTGGAAAAGGTGCACTGTGCCGTCTTCGGTATGTGCAGTGTACTTTTCTGTGTATTGTCATCTACACCAATGTTTTTCACTTTTGCTTATTTGTTTAAATAAAAAAATTGTGATTGCAAAAAAAGGGAAAACCTTTCAAAGCTGTTAATTAAATAGTCTGGTGGTAATCTGGCTTAATTCTTTCACAAAACCTTCATTGTGCTGCGATGACAAACTTAGCAGGTCAGTTGCATCATCAGTCTCTTACCGTGCCATAGTCAGCTTCTGGTCAGTCTGAATAATGTTCATGTGAGAGTGAAGTTCCTCTTTAAGGAAGCAGATCAGTCTTTCCGTGACCATGTCTGCAGGAAGCCTGCTGTTGAAAACACATTCAGATGATTTATATATATATATATATATATATATATAGCTACATTGACACCATACTGAACAACAGCGTCAGCAGTTTCCCATAGCAACAAGTTGGTGGAAAATCACAACATTCAGTCTTATAACCTAAAAGAAATGTTGTGCAACATATGCATGAGATTCATGCTTCATTTCAGACTCTCATAAATGCAGCTGTTAGAGGAATCATACTACTCACATTTGTGTGTACACATAATTATAGCCCAAGATGAACTTCTGATTACGACTTTGAAAAGTAATGTACAGTGACGGAAGCTTGAGTGGGGTACAGGGTGTGAAGTGAGAAGACATCATCGTGTTGGCTAACTTGCAGCTGATGGCATCAAGGGGAAAATGTATAGCCAGCAGTAAGCAATCAGCAAAAGTGCATCGAAAGTTTGTCTTAAAGCTGATTTACATAATTTTTTTGTGAAATGTTGCTGCAAACTTGCTGCGGGCTGCTATTTTCATTAAGACATTTTTCATTGTGTGTGTGTTAACAGAGTTCATTGTCTTACATTTCCCTTATGTATTCTTCAAAACACCATAGCCTGCTCCATTGAAAAGGTTGATACTTGTTTGAGGGAGAAGAGATTATAGAAATGTCAAGAATCTGTGAGATTTATCTACTGACTCAGCTCCTCTTTTCACCTCCCCTCAGAAGATAAATTATTATTTGAGAAGTCATACAACTCCAGGGGAAATTCTCATGAATAATCTTGCATGAAGGAGTGCAGTAATCAAACTGAATGACACAAAGCTACAGTCGGCGTTTTCCAAACAGCATCTTTACACTTCAGTGGTTCATAACAACACTGCAGCATTCAGCTAAAGATCTATATGACGGTGCTGCTGTTGACAAGATGGAGACGTGATGGGGCCTAGTTGAGCTGATAAGTGCAATAAACGTCCAAATTAATTTAGGATAAAACCTAAAGCCGAGGAATGACACTAAAATAGGAAAATTACACACCACTTACTTTACTGACTCCTTAGCTCATATTCTACTCTCAACAACATCTTAATCAAGTGCTTACACCAGCTTTATTTCCTACTTAAACTGTTGACTGGTTGTGTTATCACAGCAATGCATGGGTTCTCATGCTCTTGAGTTACAGATAAAACAGACAGATAATGTGGTGCACTGTTAATGGTAAACTTCCACCTGCAGACATGGGGCTTACAGTTAGTGTTTCACACCTGATGGACAGCAGTGACATTTTCAAGCTTTAAGAGAAGCATCCTTTAATCAAAACTAATTAATTGCACTCATTAAAAAACATTGGCAGGCGACAGCATGTTTCCCTAGTTCAGAGAATTTTTTTAGAATGCATCCAACATGGAAGTGTTTGCTTCAAGCTTTAATTTGCCTGCATTTATGTACTCTAGCATGTACATAATAAACACATGTATTATCACAAATACTTGGATGCTAGCTTTTGAGTAGCTTTCAGCTAAAGACATGATCCAGCTGAACAGCTGATTAGTCTCAATGCTTTCTCTTTCAAAGTGCATTAGAGCAGAGCTGCGCTTCTTGTGTCACAATACACTGGCGTGCATAATTCAAGCGAGTTTGTTCAAATTAAATTTCCACCACTTAACTGTATTTGACATTGATCGTTAAAAAATAGCAAAAAAATGCTTTAATCCCAAACATGGTAATGGTTTCAATTTTTAAGATAATGAGCACTTGAGTACCATTTACCAGTCTGGACCAAATTAATTTCTTACCATTTTATTAGCTTTGACAGTTTGGAATGTGATTTTAATGACTCTTTTTAAGTTATTTTATCTCTTTAATTACATGTCTACCTCTCTCACATACACGCACGCACACACACACACACACACACACACACACACACACACACACACCTGCTCCTACTCTAGTTGCCCTGATGACGCCACTGACACAAATTGCAACAGCCTAAAATCATGTCCACGTTTATGAAGATGCATACTGTTTTCAACAAAGTTTGATGTCACGAAACATCACCAGTGCAAACTCTCAGATTGCCTCTTTTTTCAGTACTTAAATTCCTGCTCACTCTACATTCAGAACAGCTATGCACAACACAACATCACTTGCAACTAAGGGTGTGACGAGATCTCGTTGTACGAGATCTCGCGAGATTAAAACGTGACGAGATTTCTCGTCGAGGTGAAAAGTTGTCTCGTGAGGCCATATGATGAAAAATTGTTTCTGTTTGCACTTGTAGTTTTGAGAGAGCAGTACTTTTGGTATTGATACACTTACTGTTTGCATTTAAAGTGTTATTTTTTCTGTTATTTACACATTTATTTTATTTATACTGTTTATTTTTTTATGTTCGGTTTGTGGAAGAGAGGTTAGATTCTCGTGTGAAATTGTACAGGGCAAAGCCAGTTGTAGAGTTTTACAAAACATTTGCAGTGTTTGCACGTCCTTTACTGCATTATTAATTAAAATAGTAAAAAAAAAAGTTAAATAACATTCATCATTAATAGTTGATTTCAAATGCACCTAAATTGTTTTGCATTTTGTGATTTTTCAGTTGAATAAAAACATTTTCCATTCATATATTTCATCGATGATTTTCTTTAAATTTTTTTAAAAATCTCGTCTCGTCTCGTTCGGGGACCCAATCTCGTGATGTGTCTCGTCTCGTGGAGTAAGCGTCTCGTCACACCCCTACTTGCAACACATTGTTACTTGGTACATCCTTATCTAAAAAGTCAATTCCTCCCAAAGGGCAATATTTCCACTGCAGAGAAACATTACAGCGAAAGATTACACTTGATACGCTTGTCTGGCCTTGACACAAAAAAGTGCAAACTTGAGAAAATGTTTTATCTTTAGCAAACTCCACTTTGTCCTCTGTGAACAGAACGTCCATGCAGGAGTTATGGAACACCATGCATAATTTAAGGACCGCAGTTTATTACACTTAGTGTCAGGAGGGCAATTAAAACAAGTGTGCAGTGGAGTGAGATAACGCAATGTGTTTATGTGTACTTGTTTATATATGTGTATGCACTATGCCATCATTGTAAGAGTGTGTGTGTGGACATTGTGTGAAGTTCTCTCAGCCTGGCAATGTGCCAGAAGTCTCTTATTAGCAGCCAATTAGCAGAGGAGAGATGAATGCCCTGCCCTTAATATCTAAAGAACACTGGGTTGACTGGGTAATAAAGAGCCACAGAGACAGTCTATGTAGAGAGACAGTTATTTTGTTCACGTGTAGCCTAATGACTATCTCATTTTGATTTACCCGTGTGTTTCAGGGTCATGGGGACTTTTTCAGTAATCAAATACAAAAGACGAAAGAGGGAGCTGATGCAAGTAGATGGCGATGTTGTTTACACATAGCCCATTAATCCATGAAAGGGATTTCATAATAATCAAACTCTGCATGAGTCAGTTCAGGTAGATAATTCAGCTCACACCTCCATTCCAGCGTAGGCAGTGACAGAAGAGGCTGTGACAACTCCACTGTTTTGTTTTTGAGTTTTTATTTTCATCTGTTTTTTTTGTTTTGTTTTTAGTTTGTGAAGAGGCAGGCCTGGTGGGTTGAGGGCAGCAAAGGTTGAGGGTGTTTTTGTCAGTGTCAGCTACCAAGCAGAATAGCAATGAAGCTGGTTTGTCTAATTGTAGCCCTGCAGTAGCTTTTAGAGCTGTGTGTGTGTGTGTGTGTGTGTGTGTGTGTGTGTGTGTGTGTGTGTGTGTGTGTGTGTGTGTGTGTGTGTGTGTGTGTGTGTGTGTGTGTGTGTGTGTGTGTGTGTGTGTGTGTGTGTGTGTGTGTGTGTGTGTGTGTGTGTGTGTGTGTGTGTGTGTGTGTGTGTGTGTGTGTGTGTGTGTGTGTGTGTGTGTGCGTATAAATGCCAAAGGCTTGATCCACATTAAGGGGCAGGCAGATTAGGCCTGTGTAGAAAAAAAATCTGCCCTGTACCTAATGGGACTATCCTATCATTTCCCACCATGTGTTATTTTTGAATTATTTAGATCAGAGGACTGTTATGTATCTGTATTGTCTCTGTCACCCTTCATGCTTTCTCTGTCTCTCCATGTTTTTTGAGTTTGTCTCAGAGATGTCATCCTTGCCTCTAACTAACGGGTTTGCAAACAGATCACGCTGCCTTGCTGACTCTCAGTGACTGAAACCTCTAACAGCTTACGAACCGTTTCACCCAACTCCCAACTTTCCTGAAAACATCACCAACAACAATAATAATCATCATCTTCTTGTCTCTTACACACTCTCTTGCTGTTACACTGTTTGTGTATCTGCGTCTCATTGTCATGAGCACGGACAGGCACACACACACACACACACACACACACACACACAAAGACTCTAAATACAAGTCAGTACTTTAATTTGAAGTTATTGCATGAGGGTAATGATTTGAAACAGAACCGTCTTCACGTAGGATTTCCTCTTAATAAAAAAGAGCAGGGGATGACTCACAGGGTGTTTGCATTTTTGGTTTATGTATGTAGGGGTGTCTGCTCCCCTTCATACCAAAGCATTGCTGTTGACAGGTATAACTGTAGTTATCAGTATGTGGCTCTAATAAAAAATAAGCCCTTGTGAATACTTTTTTTTTCTGAGCTCACTAATACAAGTTTGTTGTGTTGGGAATAGGGTTATGATATATTTTTAGTTTTTCATTGAGTGGCTATGGTAAGGGACAAGGGAGGGAAGAAGAAGGCTGTAATTTAGGAATATGATATTTCAAATTTTGAATTGTGATATTATTTCTTTGTAAGGTCTGGCAGTGGCTCTCCAGCTCCTCCATGGAGACATAGAGCAGCTGAGACGAGAGTACATGGTCCTCTTCACTCGGGGTGTGTCCATCACCAGGAAACTGGGCTTCTCTGATGTCATCATGCCAGGTAAGACACCACAAACAAGTTTATTTGCACAAGTAATACAGTGCCTAGTTGATTTTCAGATATTTCCTTCTTTCTATATATTTCTTTAATAACTTCTCTTGTCTTGTGGGTTTGTGATCATCATGGATGCCATCTGTCTTCCGTATTGCTCAACATAGACAACTTCTCTTTAGGTCAGACAGTAGCTTTGAATGACGTTTCCCATTTGAGAAGCCCGCTTTACAGCTAGCTTCCATTTTTATTGCATTCTTTAGATGTTTTTGAATAGAAGATCAAGACCATTGTGAGTTACTTTAGCTGCATAAAATAAATAGGACCCAATGAAGTGGGAACATTCATTTCCTGGAATACAGTTTCTTTCTTGAAACCAGAATATCTTTATTGATGATCTTATTGTGCAGCAGGAACACAACTGTCTAACCAATGCCAACCAACCAAAGTCATCACTTATACTATCTATCCCAGGGCTAATTTGCATATGGAGTGATAAAGTAATTTACACTCACATTCACAATTATGGACAATTTAGTTTCCATTTCACCTAACCTGTGTATATTTGGACTTTGAGAGAAAACAGGACCAACTGCAGGAAAGACAAACCTAGACGGACCATGTCAGCGCCGCAGAGAAAGGCTCTACCTGCAATATTAAAACCATAGAGCCGCTGTGCTGCCCTTACCCAGTTCTTTGATCTATCCCTACAAAGTGCTCTGTTACTACTCTTGTAGACATAAAACACACCATTTCCAATGCGTTAGGTGGGTATACCTTGAAAAGACTTACTAGGCAGTAGGGCTGTGACGGTAATCGCAATACTGGCGGTGACGTGCCACTACCACAGTGATGACCACATATTTTTTATTTAGTGTTTTGCTTTTTGCTCATGGAAGTTACAGAAGAACAGATAGTGTGTGATTTGAAATATAATGAAATCAATAAGCATTGTGTAGTTATCCTCATCGACTGTCTTCTAGCCTACATTCAAGAGTTTACGGAGAGATTTTTTTTTTTTAATTTGCTCATCACTTCAGCTTTGCACATGAGGATGGACAGTCCATTGAGCTCAGGTGGACGTGGAAACATTAACCTTAATGCAGCAGTGTTTACCATTGCACATTAGCCTAGCAGCAAGTGTAGTTTCCTTCTGCTTATAGCTTAATCCCGACAAAACAGCACGGTTGAATTTCAGCCTGCATGCATGTTTTGTAGCCTAAACAGAGCAGCTTATATTGGTTATATTAGAGAGAGCAACAAGTTGACGGACTGCCGAGTCACCCTCTCTGCTGTCTGCTCAGCTGCTACAGCCTCGGCATTGTCGGCAAACTTGTTTTCTTTTTTAACTTTATTGACAATAGAGCTTTCTGAACTGTCTGTGGAATTGATCAATGGAGACAGAGTGGCCGTAAATGACAGCAAAACACAGTAAAAACTCTCACATTAACCAGAAATGGAAACACTGTGCTAAGGGTTAAGCCATTGTTTTTCGTGGGTTTTTCAGATAAAGCCACTGTGTCGACCACATGGGCACTGATGTCACTCACTTTAGGCACCCTGCCATTCTCGCTCTGACGCACGCTAGTCTTGTGAGGGGGTTGCGGTTAACCACCATCTTTCGGTGATGTGTTGCTTCGTGACCGCGGTAGGAAAAACACTAGGCCGTCACAGCCCTACCAGGCAGCAGGTAGTGGTAGGGTATGGGGATTCTGACTTTGGTGTAACATCAGTCAGAGTAATAAAACATTGATTTCTATGTAAAATGTAAATTTATGAACTAATATTGTAGCTCCCCTTTTTGAGGCAATAAACTTAATAATTTATTTTCAAGTGTTTGTGTTGTATGTATACATTGACTTGCCTTATTACATCTACTGTAATGTAGTTGCCTTGGTAACGCTTGACATCCCTACCTAAATGCGTAAGAGTGATATTTGAATTCCACCTAAGGGTGCCCCCAGAAAGATGAAATATTCAGGTTTCTTTAAAGTAGATAGGCATCACTTAAATAGCTTCTTCTCTAAATGACACAGACCCTTGCAGAGACCCTCAGGCTCAGCTAGATGGAGTCTTGTTGCCGTGGTAACAAACCACTTGAATGTAAGATGAAACAAGGGGCTCAAAATGTGTATGTTTATATTTGAATATACTGTGAAAAAAGAAAAGAAGGGAAAGTACTGTTTGAGTTAGCTTTCTGACTCTGTTCATTCATTTCTGAGAGCTGGATATTAGGGGACGTTTTTTTTTTTAAACCACAAAAGAGCTGTTCTTTT
>NC_045755.1:7715185-7719446 GCF_008692095.1 Etheostoma spectabile | reverse complement strand
AGGTGTGCTGTCTGGTCATACAGATAAAGAGGAACCACAGACTATGGGTCCCCCAGCGCCTCACTAACACAGATTTATGTTCACTGTCTCTTTCTTTGTCTTTGTCTGACTCCAAACCCTTAACGCTGAGTGCTCTCACCCTTTCTGCCTGTAAGTCTGCCCTTGGGCTAAGGAAACAGTCTCTCCTTCTTTTTTGGTCTCTCTTCTCTGGATTTGTATCTCACTGCATGTTTCTCCTCATTATCTTTCTTTGGCTACTCTAGCCCCACCCTCTCCACTTCCCTTTTTCCTATTGTTCATTAAGAAACTGCCCCTGTATGTGTCTGCTTTCCTGCACTCTTTGTGTGTGTGTGTGTGTGTGTGTGTGTGTGTGTGTGTGTGTGTGTGTGTGTGTGTGTGTGTGTGTGGGTGTGTGTGTGTGTGTGTGTGTGTGTGTGTGTGTCTGTGTGTGTGTGTGTGTGTGTGTGTGTGTGTGTGTGTGTGTGTGTGTGTGTGTAGCAAGCGTACAGTATGGGTGTGTGTATAAATGCCCCATGTTGCCGTGGTTACTGTTGTTAAGAGCAGAAAATCAATGTTGACCGAGAGAGAGATATACTGTAGATGCACACACACACACACACACACACACACACACACACACACACACACACACACACACACACACCACACACACACACACACACACACACACACACACACACACACAGAGGTTATATAGGATCCTATTTTACAATGTGTCTGACTGGAGCTTGGCTAAGAGGAAACAGGCCTATTCTCTTTCTTACACAGAGCGCTTTACACCATTTTGACTTCCCTTACAGAAGGAAATACATGTGTGCCTAACCCAGTGATTGTACATTCAGCTGCAGTTATGACAACAAGATGTAAAATATAACTTCCTGGGATTGATTTCCCTAAGTGATTTACCGCTTACAGCACAAGCCTTAACAAAAGGTTTATTGGTCAGATTTGAGTTTTTATGAATCCCAGACACTGAGTTCATTCATCGTTTACATACTTAAATTCACCAGGTTATAATAAAATGTATGTGCAGGAAGGGACTCTAATTTATTTGTTTTTGGGATGCATGGTTGTTGATAGTTATTTTGGCTTGTTGAGGACCAAACTGGAAACCTTGTGGCAACAGGATGAACTCTGACACCTTGCTATCTCAAGCACATTCCATTTCAATGTGTACATTATGTTATCTTCTTATATGTTTATATATAGACCAGATATGCACTACAGCTGCATGTAGGAATGAAAATCCGTGTGTTAAACGGAGAACTTCACCGATTTTATTTTAAAAATCTGTTTACAGCATGTGTGAAAAAGTAATATGAAGCCTTTAATGGCTCCAAAAAAAGGTGTTTGATATGTGATTACTGTAGCGTCACTCTGTTTGAGTCAGCGTTGTTTGGGGCTTAGAGTGCAAGTATGAAAATGAAAAACATCTGGGGGTGTGGAGTTAGACAGAGGTGATCTTACCAGACCTCTGTCCCACGTCTCATCTCTACTTAAGGCTAGTGGCTGCATTAGTTGCCACAAGCATAACACACCCAAATCTTCGATGAACTGTTGATGGTTGAGTTGCATTGTGGGTAATGTATGTGCCATGTTTTGTGATGGAAGAATATGTGTGGAATAGAGAAGATGATATCTCAGTTCTTTTGCATTGATTTATTTTGACAAAGTTATAGGAGTGCAATGGTCAATGGAGTACTATGGCCTCTTGTTACTCTGCTGTAATCAAAGAATATGGATTTTAGCAACACAGTCTACTTATAGCAGGTTTTAAATATTGTATTATCTGGTGGTGGAAGGTCATAGCTCAGGCTTTAGATTTCAGGTCAGCAGAATATATATATTTATGATTAAATGTCACTAATCTAAATGCTGTCCACCCCTGTCATGAAGCATTACGCAAAGAATTGCTGTCAAGCTGCTGAGAGATCCTTATGCTTGCTCTTATGCATAATCAATGCCTTGTTGCCTCTTTTACCTTCCTGTTCCTACAGGAGAGATGAGGAATGACCTTTACATCACACTGGAGAAAGGCGAGTTTGAGAAGGGTGGGAAAAGCGTTGCCAGGAACGTAGAGATCACTGTCTACGTGCTGGATATCGATGGACAGATCCTCAAGGTAAAAACACATTTTTTCTGTATTCAACATCTGTATGTCACCGTTTTTATGCCTCCGTTTTGGAAGAACCATAAAGAATAGTAAATGCCTTAGTTAAGTCCTTAGTTAACTCCGTTTTTTTTCCTTAATAGCGGGTGCCTTATTTTGGAGAAAAACTCTTCATTTAAATATTGCTGACCCAGATGAGAGCTAAGTGTCTCTCCAGTGTGTTGCCCATTTCTGGTGCAGCGCTGTGACAGTCTGTTTCTGTGGTTTCCTGCGCTGCCTTGGCCTTGAACAGAAAATAGACTCAAAAATAACCCTGCTACCACCGCATGGCATGCAACCCTCTGACACACATAAACCCACACATGTAAACCATATCATTTTCACTTTATTGGCATTTGTGGTGTGTGGAGGGTTTTTAATGCACTCATATCTTTTAATGTGTGACTCATTTATTCATTGTGTCCTTCAGATGCGCCCCTTACCTCATCCTTGAGCCTGGCCTCTCATTTCCTCTCTTCACTTCCTGTTTTTTCTTCTCATTGTTCCCCTCCGCCTCTGTCTTTATTCACTCTCTTCTTTCTCTCTTTCAGAGTCACGTGGCTGCCGGCTCTGGTGAACCAGGTGGGGATGAGTACCACTCCTTGGTGCTGTACCATAACAACAGCCCCCGTTGGGCGGAGCAAATCAAGCTGCCTATCCCGGTCGACATGTTTCGCGGGTCGCACGTTCGTTTTGAGTTCCGACACTGCTCCAGTAAGTGGGAACAGGATTGTTCTCTAGGAACGGTTAAGTGAACACATTTTTCCACATTTTCAGACATTAGGTGCTCAGGTGTGAATGCCAGAGGCGCTGCTTTCTTTGCAGTTTAATATCCAGGGGAGTTGGAGGTAAAGAGGCATTGTTATGGAGGGTGAAGAGCACAATAAGTTTTCACTGTACTGCCTGCTCAAGCCCAGAGGCTGCTTCCACCCCCAAATAGATGATGTCCAAGTGTAAAAGTGTTTGATTGTTTAAGCATTTATATGACTATATATATATATATATATATATATATATATATATATATATATATATATAGTCATATATATATATATATATATATATATATATATATATATATATATATAATGAGACTAGTTTGTCCAGCTTCTCACCTCCTAATGAGACAAAACTTTAATTATAACCAAGATATTGCTCTTATTCTGTCTTTAGGCTGCAGGTAGAGGGCAGAGTCTCTTCTCTCATAACAAGCTGATATTACTATGCTGTTTGCAGCCAAGCTAGGAGGCTGTGTGGCTGTATGCAGTAGATTTAGTAGCCTTATTACTGCTTGCAGTGCTTGCATTGCTACTCAAGGGCTGTCCATTAACAGCCCAATTTAAGCCTGTGGTGACACCAAACTGAGGAGACCATATTACATGTACAATTAGGGCTCCCAAACTCTGGGACAACCTGTCTGTTGAAATATGATTAGTAGACACTCTCATTTTCAATTAAGGCAAAAAATAAAGCAAATTTAAATGAATATGCTTTTAAATTCCATCTTGCAGCAGTGGTAATTGTTGATTTGTTTGTTGGGAGTCCAGTGTTTCAAAATGGTGCTTAAGGACCTGTCAGCGTCATTACAGCTTGTTTGTTGATAGGATTTGTAATATTTCAAACAAATTAAACAATTGGCAGAAGAAGGCACACTTTATTGTTTGTAATGCTATTGCTATCGTAGTAGCAGCTGTTTTCTCTCTCCCTAGACAGTTTAAAGATACAAAGTCTTTCCTTGTTCACAATTTAAAACCCTAAATTCCTGACAAGCCAACCAATTGAAGGAAAAAAATAGCATTGTGTATTTGGTAGAGTGGTTTCAAGATATTTCATACAATCTCATCAATCTCTTCCTGGTCTGCCAAGCTCAGCTAAGCCTGAGTTTCTCACAGTACCACTTAATCTTTCCTAATCTCCTAGTGCCCAAGGCGATGAGGGTTTATAGATTAGGGAAACCTGTCCAAAAAGAAAAAGTTTACAGTCTTCAGTCGTGTAAGCAATAACCTTCCTGGTGTAAAAACATAATCACAGCAAAGCAAGACAGTACAACTTATGCTTCTCCTGGGAGAGTGAACACACACACACACACAC
>NC_045755.1:7710099-7715175 GCF_008692095.1 Etheostoma spectabile | reverse complement strand
ACACACACACACACACACGGCAGGGTTGCTTCAAAAAATCTCTGGTGTTGCAATGAAAGGAAATAGAAAGCTTCCCAGCACTACACTTTTCACTTCCCGCTGTGCGCACATTAGCACTTTATTGCTAAAGCACTAAATAAATCAGATTACATGTGTTCATAATGCAAATTATGCCCAGAGTTTTCAAAAAGCTTCCTAAAAACACAGCAACCCGCATTAATCAGGCCCTCGAAGAGTAACATTACAGCATTTAAAATGATTGTTTTTGCTTTTTTTAAACCTGAATTGTTTGCATTCATGTTTGCTAACTAGTGGTCTTCTTCTCTGCTTCTTGCTGATGCATTAATGCATTTTATGGCGCTCTTTCCTTGTCTATCAGGGGAATAATGTAAAACCATCTACCGGAATGTATACCACCTGTGTGCTTATGTTAACATTATCAACGATGCTTTATAGCTTGGGGTTTTTAAGTAGAATTAACACACGGGAGGCAGAGCATCAGATTCACTATTTCAACGTATTCATTTGTATTGCATAATCTGAAAAGAACCAGTTGCATAACATTAGTTTTTGTTTTGTTTATTTTCATGCAGTCTGTGCTTGTGGATTTTTGACTCAATGCCATGCCCATGTGTTGTTGTTTGACAGCTAAAGACAAGGGAGAGAAGAAACTGTTTGGCTACTCCTTTGTTCCTCTGATGCAGGAGGATGGCAGGACTCTGCCAGATGGCACCCATGAGCTCATTATCCATAAGGTAAAACCTTCATACCCTCACCACAAAGACTCTGACACAACAACATGGAATCAAATTCACGATTGCTGCTTGCAGGATATTCGTTTTTGGCACATGGACTGCAGGAAAAAAAAAGAAAGAAATTTGAGTCTTATTTTTAAACAATATAAAGTGATGATTTCACTGTTTTCAAGGCATTTTCTTGGTTGAAGTGTTATCATCTAAATAACAGGGGAGTGGTCGGCTTTTTTGTGATCGACCATTTTGAGCGGTCTGTTTTTTGTATGATAATTCAATCTACTTGACCTTTTATCAGTATGCCATCCCGTCCACTCTTAAGTTCTTGCATGGCACATTTGACATGGCATTTAACAGGAAAAGTGCAATTTCAAAAGAAAAGATTTCAGTGGACAGAAAGAAACAAAATCAATGGCCATTCTGGTCATTGGTAAATCACAGCTTTGACACTCTCTTAAGTGGACCCTTTGACTGTTTTGAATCATACAGGTGTCCCTAAGGTTACTTTGGATGGGATTACATGCTGCATACTGTATGATTATGTGAATCATTTGCTCTAAATGGTAACATGCGGTAACTCTGTTATCTTACTGTTTGGTACCACGGGCTGACAAATAGCTCACAGCGCTCTATTACAGACCAACTGGCCCATGAGTCATGTCCACTTACATAACATTTTTAAGCTGTTGAGTTGAACGAGTTAGTGAGTGATAATGTATATGTTTCAATGCAAGTGCAAGAAACAGTGGTACTCAACTGGATGCATACACATTGCATTTAAAGGAAGTCTATCTCTGTGTTTAACGTGGCCTTAAATCATTTTTTGGAATTTTACAGACCTTAAGACGCTCACACTCATCTTTTCACACATTTGGGTTTTGAAACATCAAAAGACTAAAACAAATAAATTGGCCAGCAGACCCCGGTTAAAAGCTACTGTTGGGTGTAATTCAGAATAATTGCAGACTACATGATTTTACTCAACTGCAGGCGAAGGGTGTGTACATAAACCTCAGGCTTTGCGGAGGACAGAAAAGCATGGAATACATTCATACATTTTATTGGCAGTGAGGCAGAACAGTTACCAAACGTCTGATTATTTATGTTGCTGTAAGTTGAAGTATTCTCAACGGTCTTTAAAAACAAAAACCCTCTTTTCACAGTCTTCTTTTCCCTTTTGGGTGGCCAGATTTGATCCTCCCGCTAACCTGCCAGTTTTAGAGGATAACTCTGGTATCCCTGTGTGTTCCCACTATTGAGAGAGGGGGGGAAAGGCCCGTTCTAATGCCAGATGGAAGTTGTTGAAAAGCTCAATGAAACTGGCATGGCCTACTTTCTCTTCAGAACCAAAATAGACACAGCAGAATCAGTCCAAACTGTGTGGTAACTTTGGAGCTCAAACAGCCTCAGCTGTACACATTGAGGCAGCATTAAATCCCAGAAATAACATGTTCAGTGATTGATTATATGCAATAGCTTCAATCTCACAATCATGATACAATGCGTGCAATCCCATACCTCTGATATAATATAGAAACCTTTGACTATTTTTGTACAATCATAAAAACCACCCACAGATTATTCAATGATTTTGAAAATTTGCCATTAAATCCTTCCGCTCCTTTCCTATAAGTCTTCTGTGCCAGTTTACAAAATGTGTTCTTTTCTTTCTTGCTATCTCAGTGTGAGGAGAATACCAGCTTGGCAGACTGTTCGCGCTATCTGAAGCTGCCATTCTCCAAGGCCAACCTCCCGTCCAACAACCAGACTCTGAAAGGCCCCAAGGAGTCTTTCTGGATCACCAGCTTTCTCTGCTCCACCAAGCTCACGCAAAATGGTAAACTAGACTCAGGGATTGACTTTTTTGGCCACGTGCCTGGTGAGGTGTTTTGGCTTCTAGGCTCAAACTCTTGTCATATTTTTAAATTGGAGGTCCCATGCTTCGGTGCAGCTCTGTGAGTAGGACATAGAAATATTGCTGCTAAAGATAGTGATCATCATTTCACAAAAGGCAAACAAATGGTATAATGCCAGGTGTTTAAAAAAGAACTAAAAGGAGTGAGTGACAACTTCTGCAAAGGTGAGAAAGTTATATTTCCATCCAGTGTATGAAAAAATCCTGTGAATGTGCAGGGTGCTGGGTATAGCTTCCAGTTTGCATTGCTTGGTAATGACCCTATAAATCCTTGCTTACTAAAATCTGCTTGCCAAGTGGAAATTGTAGTCTTATTTCAGAAGGACTAGCTTGTCACTGATATGTTTGCAATATTTATCCTGTGGTGAACAATAGCCAACAATAATCATAAATTGGTTCGTTCTAAAACTCAGTCACTGTCACTGTTGTACCAGACAACAGGATTTTCTGACTGCAAAAAAAACTGAATGATAAATATTTCTTTTAAACCTCATTAATTACATGGTAGAATTTATAAACAAACAGGCTACAGGCACAATTATTCTTGCAGAAGGCTGTTCATTTGCTGAATAAATTTGATTTAGTCGTGAATTGATTATATAAGTATTGCAGTCTTTGATGGTAAAATCTATTTGACAGATGGGTTAAAAACAAATGCAGTCATGCACACAAACAAACACACATAGACACAGATTCACTCACAAAGTTGCAAGAAGACACACTTCAGGTTGAACAGAATCCTAAGAGACAGCTAAAAGACTTTCTTCTCAAGATTTATGTTTTATTCATGCGTGTGTCTGGGGACCCTGGCTCAGGAAAATGACTTTTTATCTCCTTTATCCCTCTACACTTGAAAATGTCATCATTTGTTTGGATTCTGAGGAGGTTTTTGGGCTATAATTGAAGGGTGTGGTGATGCTTTGTGATCTGAAGTGCACGTTGCTCTCATAACCCTGCGTTTCTTTACAAACACATGAGGTGTCTCGATCTCCTCGTAGTTACTTCTGTTTTTCTTTTATCTCCTTCATTTATTATGATAGCTCTCTATATTTCCCTCTTTTTTGTCTTGCTTCAGGTGATATGCTGGACCTGTTGAAGTGGCGAGCCCACCCCGAACGGATCAACGACAGCCTCTCTAAGCTGAAGGAGATCGATGGCTCAGAGATTGTCAAAGTAGGTCCACGATGAGTTTCTCAGTACTGAAATGCTCCCACTGTCCTGGCATTTATAGTATTGATTGCCTTGAAGAAGTTGATGAAGTTGAGAGGATCAAAACAGAAAAGTCAAGTTTAATTTGATTCTGCAGCTCACGCAAAAAAAACCCATCTCCCTTTTGTACAGTTTCTCCAGGACACTCTGGACACTCTCTTTGGTATTCTGGATGAAAGCTCTCAGAGATATGGGCTCAAGGTGTTTGATTCACTGGTAAGTGAGTTCTAATTAATCTTTTTTAACCTTCCGATTCCTCGTTTCTTTCAGTTGTCAAGCACAATATCATAGTGTTTGAGTCAAACACAGAAAACAGAAACACAAACTTAGTGGCGGAGAAAGATCTGGTGATGTCCACAGAGCTCGCAGAACCAATCTCACCCTGGTCACGCTGCACTGCGCTGATAGAGCGAGCCCACGATCGATCTTTCTTTCTCTCTCTTTCTCTCTGACTCTCTCTCTACATCAGTCTCACACTGACACATGGACACACTTTCTCCTCCCAGCGTGGCGTTATCAGTGATGAAAAAGGTCCAGCGGGCTGGTGCAGTCACCAAGTTTCTGTTTTTAGTGATCCAACAAGTCTGACATGCAAACTTATCTTCTGCTGTCGGACAAAGGCAGTGCATTTCTCAACAACCTGCACGCAGGGGAAACCTTGACTAATCCGTGCAGCCACTTTCAAAAGGGCTTTAGCTTTGTGGTTTTGTCATATTTGTTGACATCCATACATGTTATCTATTTTTATTCTCCATTTGTTTCTTCATATTGTATCAATTTGATACATTTTGACATTTTATCTCATTTTGGACACTTTTTGACACTTTTTGGGAATAAAGGCAACTTAGTAACAATGTTGTGTACATAATAATATATGTAGTAATGTTATTTTATTTGTAAGATTTTACTTTCTCACCATAGATACACCGTATGGGTGTTATAGTTCAAGGTTTAACATCAAGACTAAGGTTCATATAATGATGACAATCTGAAAAATGACCAAATATTATTCCTTTTTATCAGCTGTCTTTAGCACTTTGCTAACAAAACAGCATCACCTCAAGTTATGTTTTTTTGTCAGCTTAGTTTTTATTCATTTTATTTATTTATTTATTATACACATTGCATTTAGAATAATGTCATGCAAGGGGAAATTACCCTGTTGTTATTACACACAGGCCTGAATTACACACACATGCT
>NC_045755.1:7698780-7710089 GCF_008692095.1 Etheostoma spectabile | reverse complement strand
TACACATGCACTAATGGAGAGATGTCATAGTGAGGGAGCTGCCCGTGGAAAGGCACCACAAGCAGTTGGGGGGTTGGTGCCTTGCTCAAGAGCTCTTTGGCAGTGCCCAGGAGGTGAACTGGTCTCCAGCTACCAGTCCACCACCATACTTTGGTCAGTATGGGGACTTGAACCAGCAACCCACGGTTCCCAACCCAACTCCCCTTCTGACTGAGCTACTACTTAACTATTTCCATTTGATAGCATGGTGAAAACATGCAGTCTTGAGTTTGAGTATTTCACTCATCATGCAGCTTCACTGAAAAGCTGGAACAAACTGACACAGAATAAATACAATATGATAGTGAAATAAATGAAAGCTCCACAAGGGGAAAAACAGAGTTGCACAAAAACTAATTTTCAATGTTAAGGAATACTGTTTCATAATATGTATTTCCCTGTCATTTCCAGGTCCATATCATCAACCTCCTGCAGGACAGCAAATTCCAGCACTTCAAACCAGTTATGGACACCTACATCGAGAGCCACTTTGCCGGAGCTTTGTCCTACAGGTATATGACATTTCAGCCCCCATTTCTTAAGATGTGGCTGCTAAGGGCTACAGCAGCACCTATCAGCGTTCAGCAGTGCAGCCTCCTTGTATTGTATTCTAATGACATACTGTATCACATGAGCAGGCATGCAGACAGGCCAACTGACGTCAGTGACTGAGAGGCAGTTCTGTGCTGTGATTTAGTCAACAGAAGTGTGGATGAAATGCTTATGGTGCCCCCTGGCTGATGATAAGTGAAATTGGAAATTGTGCTCACTTTTGCTTGCTATCTCCTAATTTTTCTCCTTCTCTGCCACACACACACACACACACACACACACACACACACAGACACACACACACACACACACACACACCACCATTCACACATGTATTCACAACCTGCCGTTCTCACTGGCTGTCCTATTCACACTCTATATATACCTGCTAAGATTTCGTGCTGTTGCGGTTTTAATTTTAATTTTTTTAGTCTTTGCATGCACCCACACAGAAAGCTTTTGCCAAATCCATTTTTTACCTGTGATATTGTTTCATTCAAAGTGTCACACCTTAATAATTAACGTAGTTATTATACCTGTCTTAGGTCATTAATAGGGAATCAATATGTCATCCAATCCTTATTAAAAAGAGAAAATCCTCTCATTCTCTCGCACAGCTTACTGTTATATTACTATACTATTATATATTACTATTTTATTGTGGAAGTATCGCTTCAATTTGAACAGTTTTATTTTAAACTCCAGCAATTTAAAAACTGGTACCAACAACAAAGTATTTTTTATTGAATTTGTCCGTCATTCAGAGATGAAATGTAACATTTGAATAAGCTGTATTTATGAAGAAGTATTGAATCTCTGAAATTGTTTTAAACAATGTATGAAGTGATTTAAAAAAACAAAAAAACAACTGCATTGCATCATCTTTATTTGCTCAATCCAGTGTGAGAAGCTCAAAAGTGTAGCTTGGGGTGTGTGTGTGTGTGTGTGTGTGTGTGTGTGTGTGTGTGTGTGTGTGTGTGTGTGTGTGTGTGTGTGTGTGTGTGTGTGTGTGTGTGTGTGTGTGTGTGTGTGTGTGTGTGTGTGTGTGTGTGTGTGTGTGTGTGTGTGTGTGTGTGTGTTTTTCTCTAGGGACCTGATCAAAGTGCTGAAGTGGTATGTGGACCGCATTGTTGATGCAGAACATCAGGACCACATACAGCAGGTGCTCAAGGTGAGGCATATGCTGTAGAGCACACACATGCACAGACAGGGCAAACTGAGTTGCATTTTCAAAAGACACACAATCATGCATATGCACACATACACAATTAAACCCAATTAAACACAGATGCATCCAGAAATACAAACAAACAAACTTCTCCCTCTTGCTGCCACTCCTTGTAATTTATTCCACACCAACAGCAGCAAATACATTGCGCCACCATTCATTATTCCCCTCCTCAATCCATTACGCTGCATGCAATTTTAATCAGCAGAAATGCAGTGCCTCTGGTGTTGCTAATCCACATCACATTATTTTAATGACTCATGCAGATGCGGCGTCAGAGAAGCACATTGCTGCTTCTGTACTGTGGTTTCCCATTTATCATTCACGGAATACATTCTGCACCAGAAGTAAATGTTACTCTGTCATGCAGTAAATAATAAATGAGTGGTACACCGCAGATGTGTTTGCAGGGTTTCCTTCTACAGTATGAGCGATCTATAGAATATCTTTTATTAGGTTTTTTAGAGCACCTTCTTTAGACAGGTTTCATTTTGGAGCAACAATGTGAATCGGTTTATCTTTAGACAAATTTGTAATACTTTCCTAATAAAGAAAAAAGCAGGTCACTTGATAAACTCCATACTATTTAAGTCAAATTTTATATATATTTCTTTCCCTTTTTTTTCTTTTCTTTTTACGGAGGCATAAAACAGAAAAAAAACTGCAAATGTTACGCATTTTTGCTTCATAAATGACTTTATCAACGTAGTAATCTGTTCTGTCATTTAAACACCACTTTTGCTTAAAGATCAATGTTGAAGTGTGTGTGAAAATGCATCAGGGGCAAAATTAACGCCACATCCTTCTTTAACCTTTTCCATCGGAAGGGAAGTCGGATTTGCTGGGCTTTCCTAATCACCAAACAGCTGCTAAACGACGATTGTTCTTTCTATCCTCCAGGCCAGCGAGTACATCTTCAAGTACATTATCCAGTCCCGCCGGCTCTTCTCATTGGCCACTGGAGGCCAGAACGAGGAGGAGTTCCGAGTCTGCATCCACGAGCTCTTCATGTCCATCCGTTTCTTCCTCTCGCAAGAAAACAAAAGCACCAGTCCAGTCGCACAAACACAGGTGTGTGTGTGTGTGTGTGTGTGTGTGTGTGTGTGTGTGTGTGTGTGTGTGTGTGTGTGTGTGTGTGTGTGTGTGTGTGTGTGTGTGTGTGTGTGTGTGCGCGTGCGTGCGTGTGTGTGCTTTCAGAAGTCTGTGACATGCATTTACATGTCTTCTTGTACAGGTATGTGAATTTCTAAATTTGTGCCTGTCTATACAGTATTTGCACCACATTCTGATTTCTTTCTCAAAGACTCCTGTTAATGTAGTTGTGATAGGTGAGAAATTGTCTGTAATTGAATTTCACGCTGCCTGAGGGTCTGGACTCGGAATAGAAATATTCTGCGGCAGCTTTTCCATTTCTGCTGGGAGGTCTGCACAGCAGGGCAGCCACCGTCACTGATTTTGAACAAGCAACTAAAACAAACAAGCTAAAGACACCAAGGATAATTCTAATTATACACAAGAAACAGGAGCTTGTGTGGTTTTGTGCATATTTGTGCACACTTGTGGGGACATAACGGCATTTCGGCCGCGCCAGAACCAATCTGCTTCCATCTCTTCTTTTTTCATCTGCCTTCTCCATTTCTTTTTGTCTTTTGTTTGTCTGTTTTTTATTCTCACTTGCCTCTTTTGTCCACTTACTTCTCTTTTAGTCCATTAGAGTCATGCCATCTTTTTATCGACCAGGACGCTCTCAGCACTCAAGTCACACAAAACCTGCATATAAATGTGTGTGTGTTCATTCAAGTAGTCTATGTTAATACTTTTTTTCCTTTTTTTGCCTCACCCTGAACATTCAGCAAGGAAAGTTCTCATCTTTTCAATTTTTTCAATTACTCCATCATGTATTCTTTTCACAGCTCATTTGAACAATTGACGCAAGATACTGACTGTCTTGTTTTAAACCCCCCGGTTGCTTTGTGATTATTTCACCTCACTTTGATGCCCCCAAGAATGAATGTAACATTAGCTATTCCTGTTGTGCCTTCTTCATGCTGTCTGCAATGCTTCACTTTACCCATCCACTGACTCCTGATCTCCGCTAATCTGTATACTCAACACACTAGCCGTGAGAAGATGCAGGCCAGGCTTAATATCATTTGATTTATAAGGTAATTGTCATTATGTTTTTCTGCACAGATGGAATTTGCCTCAGGGAACAATTGCGTAATTAGTAGTTTCTCTAAACGTCTGTTTCTGGACAGTGACCCAGTTATTATGTTCCAAATATGTCATGCACAGAGCAATTATACAGATTATAAGGAAAACATGTAATTAGAACATATTGAATGTGTTTATGGTAATTCAGAACAAAAATAGGAGTTGTGTTATGTTTTTATTACACCTGTTTGAGTAGACTAGACACCATGTTGGTAGAGAAACCCTCTGATTTATATTATAATAGGCTGCTCTACATCTGAACTGCTCTTTTGTCAAAATTACACAGCACCTGTATCAGTGAACAGAAGTGATGCTGAAAAATGGCTTCTATCCTGTGCCAGGCTTTCCTGGAAAAATGATAGAAAAAGGGACACAGTGACTCACCTCTCTAGATTTTTCTAATCTTTATTTTTCAATTGTGCAGCGAGAATCTGACAGAACTTGACAGGAAGAAAGAGCATCAGACTGAGAGCTAGAAACAAGCAACTGACAGCAATCCCACTGGAGTAGCCCTTACATTGAGTCCAAATAATCCTTGAGTGCCTGCTACCAACCAAATCCAGTGTAGGGCAGTGATTCATAGCACAACAGTGGCTATTTACCTTTGTTTTCCCAACAAAAGAGCACTCTGTTAACACAGGCGAATATGAATATAAAACAACTATTGTGTTATGGTTGCCTTTTGTGCAATTAAGTCTTTAACCCAACCCCCCGGAGGGATTGAACACAGTCTGTCATTACCAGTTTTTCCCATTGAGCTTCACAGGACCTCCACATCACTGTGAGAATGGAGGCCTTTATTAGATTGAGATACATTATACAATGCTGATTTAATTAAAATTGTATTTAAACTACTGAATAATATCTTGAAATTCTCGTTTACATATGAATTTCTATTTGAATGCTTTTGGTTTTTAACTTTCGACAAAGTGATTCCAGTCTTTGAGGATTTTGTTTGCGATAATGGATTCATAGTGCCTGTTCGATTTAGCCAAATGATTGAACATTGCCCCATTCTGTCTAGGCGGTGTTCCTGCGGACATTTCCAGCAGTATATGGCGAGCTTTTGAAGATCTTCTCCGTGCGTGAGGTGGCCGGCTTTGTCAGGGAGACGCTGGGCACCCTGCCCACCGCTGTCCATGCTGACTGCCTGGAGGCTGTCAAACTGCAGTGCATTGCCAAGACGGTGGAAAGCCAGCTTTACATTAACCCAGGTAAAGAATTGTTTACACAAACAGATACACAGCTTGATGTGCACACATAATTCCAGCTTGTAAACACATTAAAAGCCCAGCACTGAAACATTTGTGATCAAATAACAGAAATACAAAAAGCCCTTGCATACAGATTATGAACACACAAGGAAAATAAACAGCACAGAGGGAAACAAACAGATTTGAACCACTAGATCCATCTGCAAAATGTAGACAACAATCAGTGATACTTTGCGCTGTATATTTGTCTTGCGTCATGTACAAACAGGCTATTATTCCATATTATACTAAGTGGTTGTGCACTCCTGCAGTGCAGTCATTTGAGGACACACCTTGACTAATTGTTACCCTACAGTGCACCTAACTACATGTCATTACGTTGTTCTTAATGAAGGCTGTACACTCTAGCAAATTACTGTCATTTGTTTTATTTCCAGCATGCTCCCAAAGGGTACATGTGGCATGAAAAAAATCCCTCATGCAAATCATATTAACGTTACACAAAGACTTCCCTTGAGAAACTTTTGATTAAACAGAAACACACAAGAAACATTGTGTGCTCATAATAGTAAAACAAAAACTAATACAGCCACAGATGGTCGGTGTATTTTCCCTGTTCGTCTCTGTTGTGTTCACTCTTTATTTATCATTATGTCTTTGATGTGGGACAAATGACTGTGTGTGTTTGTGTTGCAGAGTCACGGTGCATCCTGTTGCCGGTGGTGCTCCGTATCCTCCAGGCACACATGCAGGAGCAGAGAGACCTGGTCATGTGCGCCCGCATCCTCACCAGCATGCTCTCCCTTATCCAGAAGGAGGAGAATGGCACTGCGGTAAATATTACAGTAGTAATTGGTTTACCATTATACAAGCCCCCTACATCCATTCGACTTCAGCAAATCAGTAGGTGGTTTGTACATTTTATTATGGATGAAGTGACTTTATACAATTAGAATTAATTTGCTTTGCTATTATTAAACAGTGTGACTGTAGAGGGGGAATTACTACCATAATAACTGAAAAATAACTTTAAAGGAATTAGTCTTGCAGCAGTGTCCTCGCCAATACATTGCAATAGCAGATTGCTTTGTTGTGTATATGGTCAATTAGTCTTAGTAACAAGGACATTGGCAGCCGTGCAGTTCAGTAATGAACCATCAATTTAGAAATGGCATTGTCGAAATGGCAGTCACTTTGATGTGTAGCAGCTCGGGTTGCCTGACTTGCAGAAGGACCGCTAGTGGTAAAGGCGCCCAGTAGGACACATATTAGCACATACACACTAGCACACACACACACACACACACACACACACACACACACACACACATAGAGAGACTGGCACCACCTAAGGGGAAGTGACAGCAGTGGAAGCCAATGTGCCAGTCTGAAGCTCCTTCTCATTATCGCTCTGTCCAAGACCTGTCTGTCTTATCCAATGTAGATACAAGAGGGAGATGTACACACACACACACACACACACACACACACACACACACACACACACACACACACCAGTATATCCTCCACTCTCTTTGAGTTTCTTTTAATCTTGAACTGTCTCCCTCTCCTTTGTATTGCATCTTCTTTTATTCTTTTCCTTTCTCTTTTTTCTCTGTGAATATAAAGTTTGAAAATGTTGCTCTTTGCCTTGAAACTCCGTATTAGGGCCCATACCTACTAGTTCAAGACTCATTAAAATTGTGATGAAAGTAAGATTATAGGTTAAGGATTGAAGGCTTTGGATCTGAGGCAGAATGACGTCAGTTGTCAGAAAAACTCAAGTAGAATGCAAATTAGTTACCTTTTGTTTTAAGGGAACATTCAGGTAACTTTGAGAGGTAAAATGGAGTCATTTTTCAAATTTCACCATGACATTTTAAGTCTTGGATATGTTGATAAAGTAAAAGTGAAGTGTTCCCTTTTGCCTGTCATTCATGTCCAAGTGTTTTGTCCTTTGTGTAGGAGCCGGTGGTCTCAGAAGAGGTGGAGCTAATTGTGGAGAGCCTGCTGGGAGTTTTACTGAGAACCATCCTGGAAATTAGCAACCGTCCCCAGCCTGCAGGACCTGCCATGAGACTACAGTTCCAGGATGTCACTGTATGTGTGTTTTACCGTGTACAGTACAGTGTGTGAGTGAGTGAGTGAGTGTACAACTGTAAATTGTTTTGGGACTAAATGTGCAGGAGTAATTATAGATTTAAAATTGAGTTGCTGCTGTGGCGATTATATTTCTGCTAACATTATTAACATTAATGGCAATAATTAAGATTTAATACAACAGCATGAAAAGGGAGTGTTGAAGCGGATAATAATGACATCTTCATAATGATCATTGTGTAATGATTGAGACTTAAGCTGAGGTTGTTCCACTTGTGATAGAGCTTTTTTCCTTTTCCCATGGATGTCAATAGAGGTTTCGAAATGGAATACAATATAACAAAGTGCTTCCTTTCCTAGTTCCTGTAACAAAAAATATAAAAGAGATTCCTTTGCAAGAGCGCCATGGTTCAGTGTTGATGTTGCCATTAGTGATGGTCAAGTGAAGCTTTGCAAACCCCTGTCTTTATTTTCTGAGTTTGACAGAGAGCGCCATCTAAGATCAATTAGGACAGTGGTTTGCGAAGCTTCATTTGACCATCACTAGTTGCCATGCCTCTGACATGACAAATTTACATGTTTCAAACCACAGTAACATAATTCATTTAGTAATTTAGACCTGCCTGAAGATGTCCCTGGTTATACCACAGCATTAAAATAATCTCTCTCTCTCTCTCTCTCTCTCTCTCTCTCTCTCTCTCCTCATCCTCTCTCCTTCTCTCCTCTCTCGTTGTGTTCTATCCTGTCGGGGAGTTTGTGGCTTGTTTGTTGGCCCTTCTGCACAATGAGTGACAGACACTACCACAACTGCTGCAGGCATCAGCAGCAAAGACACCCTGAGGGTAAGCCACCATGTCCATCTCTCTCTCTCTCTCTCTCTCTCTCTCTCTCTCCTCTCTCTCATCTGTCTGTGGCAATTCTTCTCTTCCACTTATTTATATATATATATATATATATATATATATATATATATATATATATATTGTTTTTCTTAACTGCTTTGAGACATCGCTCTAGCTCTCTTTCTCTCTCAGTCACTTTCTAAAGGTTTTTATAAACTTTCCACTCTCCCACAAGTGCCTCACCCACTGCAATTTCTGAAATGTGTGTAAACATATACACACTTATGTTAATATTCTTTATTTGTATGCTTACATGTTTACTTTTACAAATGTGTGCATGCAATGGGGGTTGCACTACAAGGTCAGCAGTAGCAGGTTACAAACTACAAACGGAGACGGAAAACATAAAAAAAAGGAGACAGAGATAGTTAAAGGGGTCCCACCTTTTCCCAGTGAGAGATAAATTTGCTGATTGTCAGAAAAAGTAGAGAAGTAAAATGCTCACGTTTGCTTGAGAGCACACTTTTCCTGCTTTATTTCGAGCATTTTTATCATAAGTATCTTAAAGTAGTTGTCTGGAAAAGATTGAGCAACCACTCGACTTGGGAAAAAAAATTGAAATGTGACAATAAATAAAATAGATTTAAACTGAGAGACACTGTATTTCATTGTTTTAGCACCATGGAGACAGACATGCAGTGAGTGCATTTGATTCCATGTTACACACAAATCCTTAGATTAAAGAATGCAGTGTTTTGCATTTACATTTATCCAGAAACAAATCTGTGTTTCTCTGTAAATTTACTGTCAGTGGATTTAAAATGTTGTAATCCATTGAAGGTCCCACAATGCTATTCTTCATCCCTGCCAATGTGATTACAAATGTTTAAATTACAGTTATGTAACAAAATACATGTCAGCGTGATGACAGTATGTGTCTTAAATCCTAATTGAGTGTACAAGGGAGTGATATGCACACAGCTTGATTTTTAAATGTTTCAGTACCATAGAGAGATAGTCCGAGAAAGACAGTTTTGAAATCCTGCACAAGCTTGGAATTTAGGACCAAGCCTGACCCAATTGGTTCGACTTTCCAATAATACATGTCTGCTGCATCTGTTTGTGTGTTCCAGGACTTTCTTCTTCAGATCTTCACGGTCTTCAGGATCCTAATCCGACCAGAAATGTTTCCCAAAGACTGGACCGTCATGCGGTTGGTCACCAACAAGTAAGACCACACACACACACACACACACACACACACACACACACACACACACACACACACACACACACACACACACACACACACACACACACACACACACACACACACACACACACACACACACACACACACACACACACAGACAGACCGTCAGACAGCTTTCATCTGCTGAAAGTGTATGTAGAGCTTTGTCTCTCTTCATAGACAGCGTGTTCCACCTTTCTCCTTTAAAAGGTCAACTGTCTTCAGTAATACAATGTGATGTCTTTTTACTACATAATTTCAGCTGGAAGGTGGAAGTACAAAGACAAAGAGAAGAGTAAAATATTGAATTGTCGACATCCAAAGAAATATTATTGTTAAGTTATTATCTGCTGAAAATGTAGGGGAATTCTGATGTAGTGCTCTCAGATGAAATGAGAGTGAATCCAAGGATAATGCACTTTGTCATTTGAGGACACTGTCAAATGCAGTGCATCAATCTGATGCATAAAGGTCAATGCTTGTATCCACCACAGACTCTAACTCACAAATGTTTCTTTAAATTCAGAAGACTTGAACTTCACAACGACGAGAGTGCCACTTTGCTCGTTTTTGTGTTTCCCTTGGGTTTTTATATTTGGCCCTTGTCATTATGGGATGTAATTGCAAATGTGTCTTCAGTTCACCTTTGTACTATCTGTTGGAGATTAGGAAGGTACACATTTCACAAATGGGCCAGTTGAATAGCCTGTCAATAGTTCATGGTGATGCATTTTCCTACAAGCTAACATAATAACCCTTTCCACCTCCTCCTTTCTTTCTCTTGTTCTCTTAGTGTCATCATCACAACTGTCCTCTACCTGTCTGATGCTCTGAGGAAAAACTTCCTCAATGACAAGTTTGACTACAAGGTAGGCAGCACTGTATGTGTGTGTGTTTGTATGTGTGTGTACGCATGCAAGGCTACAGTGCTTTTTTATACTCAAACTTAACTTTTTTGTTCATCACACAAACAAAAGCCTTCACAGAGACACAAACATAAAACAGAGCTAACAGAGCTAAACGCTTAAGGCAGACAACAGAATTAGTGAAAAATGATGGTGTTTAAAGGAGTGTTATATATTTTTTTGTGACTGAATTTAACAACTGTTGTTACTACTGAAAACTTTTACTTGAATAGACATATTATCAGGTTTTCTGCCGGAGTTCCCTGAAAGGTCAAGTTGCAGGAGGATGTTTTTGCACAGCATTGAGATAATGCAATTTTTTTGCTGTCATTTTCAGGTGTGGGACTCGTACTTCTATCTGTCTGTAATATTTATCAACCAGCCCTGTCTTCAGCTGGAGTCCTTCTCTCCCTCCAAGAGGAAGAAGATACTAGAAAAGTAAGTTCTGTTTGTTTGCAAATGCGTATGTGCACACACTAGGCATTCGTTGCTGCATGTGTTGATGTGTTGTTGCGACTGGCCAATACTGGGCCATGCTTTCTCAAAAAGCCATCCTGTCCTGTTCCCATTCTCTGTCAAAACGGTTACACACACTGAAAGTGTACTGTATCGACTACTTAACAGGCTGTTCTCACTGCTTCTCTCTGTATTTACAGTACCTGCAGCAGGCACACGTTTTTAACCATATTTTTTTATGCAGATATGGCGACATGAGGGTGATGATGGGCTGTGAGATCTTCAGCATGTGGCAGAATTTAGGTAAGACAATAAAAGTAGTTTTAATGCACATGTTCAAATTTCCTCCTACATACAATGAGAGCCTTTTTAGAAAAGACTAAATATCAAACTTGAAGCGGGGCAGCAAATAAAGGGCTGTCAAGGCAAGTCTTTTATTTCAGCAGTAGGTGTTATGTGTGTATGTATGTATATATATGTATGTATATCTATATATATATATATATA
>NC_045755.1:7650537-7698770 GCF_008692095.1 Etheostoma spectabile | reverse complement strand
ATATATAATGTGTGTGTATATATATATATATATATATATATACTGTATATATACTGTATATATGTATAAATAAAACAAATTTATATATTAATAAAAATAATTCTCCATTTTGTCTTCCTCTTCTGATGCAAAAGTAGTGTTCTTGATGTGTTCTTGTTCTTGGTCTGTGTGATGCACTAACAGAACGTGAAGACAAGTACATTCTGTATTATTTGCTTTTTGGTGACTGATTGGAATTAAACAAAAACGCAGCCTTTTTTTCTTTGTGCCAACAACTATCTGTCACCATGGCAACCAGCTGGGTGCTCTCAACCCTTTGTTTTGTTCTGAGTCTGGTATGAAGCTGAGCAATTTTATAAAATGACTTATAGTGTCATTATGTGTATTCAAGTGTATTTTTGCCCAATTTGAAATACATTTTGCAGTCACTTTATTTTTGTTTTATTTGATGTCAATATAATAGAAGTCGATCCACAAACATTGATACATTTTAAGTAACACAGGTGCTGTGATTATTATTAAAATACTGCATCAGTTTGGTTAGAGTGCAGTGCACTTAGACCAAATTATCAGAGAAGCCTGTTGTAGTTGGCGTTCCAGAGTTGGCCAAATTGCCTCTGGATTCAAGAATAGACGCTGTTCAGGGATAAAGTGAGAGCCTAACCTCTCCTGTATGTTGACCTCTGTTTCGCCTCCAGGAGAACACAAGTTGAACTTCATCCCAGCGATGATCGGCCCATTCCTGGAAGTGACGCTGGTGCCTCAGCCTGATCTGAGGAATGTCATGATCCCCATCTTCCATGACATGATGGACTGGGAGCAGAGACGCAGTGGCAATTTCAAACAGGTAAACAGCTGTTTAAAAAAAAGAAGCTGGAAACTCTCATTTAATTGCAAGTTTAACCCTTTCATGATTCAGGTCATTGGAACCTTCACTCTAGTGGGTCAAAAGGCAGAATTATAATCTGACAATATTTTTGTTATTAGCAAATATGCTTTCCTCATAATTTTGCTCACAATAAATATTATTTCAACTTGTAATGTTTAATGGACATTTACATCAAGATGAAACCCTATAATAACAAAATAATGTATGTGAGTGGTGATGTGAATGACAAAAGTAACTGATGAGGATGAAAAGATTTCTAGCAATTTCCAAAGGTCATTTTTTTCCCCCCACCATCTTGCACTCTGTTGGCGATACACTTTTCCATAGAGATTTACATTAAGTCCTAAACCATAAAAAAAAGTCAGAGGCAATTGCCTTTACGTTGCCACGTGACTGACTTTGACAGGACATGACATGACGTGATTTGATCCCCCACACTGTTCAGTTTTAATCTCTTAACCACCTCTGCCACTCTTCCTCTTAGTCATTTTATCAATATCGTTTGAACTGGGAGCCCCTTTGAGATTGAAATGCTTTTTCTTTCTCACAGGTGGAGGCCAAGCTGATCGACAAGCTGGACAGCCTGATGTCTGAGGGCAAGGGAGATGAGACGTACAGGGAGCTCTTCAACAGCATGTGAGTTAGAGAAAGGAACAGCAGTAGAAACAGAAAATATGGGAACGAGGGGCGCTTGGGTGCGTACTTACTTACATATGTCTAATTGACTTGGATTTAAAGGAAAATAGATTGAATGAGATGGCTAGTGTCGTAATGTAATGTGTCCCATGGAGCCACTCAAGAATGAGCTTCACAGTAAAGGCTGAAATAAAGAAGCCAGTTCAGGATACAGGGTTAACTACAACAGAAGGCTTCATCAGGCAGGCTGCATTTTGCAGCTTGTTTGCCTCAGTAAAAAGGGCCACTTTATCTGTAAGTAGATGTGTCTAAGTATTCCTCATTGAAATTAAGCTTTTAACCCTGTCAGCCAAAGGGCACGGATAACAGCATTAATGCTCAGGGAATGCTCTTTTACCTGAATAGAAAAAAAGATTGATTACAGAACTTGCTTCTAAAAAAGAGTTTATTATTTTAAGTGAAAATTTCCCTCATTTTACAAATCCTTAGTCTTTTAGAAAAATGCAGTGGGTAGTTTGTTTAGATTGGGTCCATTGCTAATATAATAATGTGAGGTAAGTGATCACTATTCACCTTCATCTTCACTCTTACCTCCTCTTTGGCTTGTCCTTGTCCACACTGTCTTTGTGTCACCAGGTTTGTGCTCCTGCATGCTTAGTGTGTGATTGAGTGTGTGCGTGTCTGTCCGTGTTCCTACTTATTTTTGTGCCTGTTCATATTTTTATGTTAACCTTCACAAATGACTACTATATTTGGACTTAGCCAAACATTTCAACTTCGTTTCCAAAAACATTATTGCATTAAAGGAAGCCATATTTTGTCTGATTCACATACATACTGTATGTCTCTTTTACTATCACATAGATGTGAATCAAAATGTGATCGTCATGAGTATTTTATCAATATACATCTACTGTAATTGTCCCTTTGTCTTTCATCAGTCAATCATTCTCTTTCCTACCATTTTTTTACTGATGAAACATTACAGAAAACATTGTAACATCTCTGAATATTATAAAAAACTACATATCAATATTTACCATATATTGTGCAGAATAAAATGATTATGCATTATGAATCCTTATTAAATATGAAATTGCCAGTATCTAATTCAGCCTGAATGCAGATCACAAGTTAGTTTTAATCCTTATGTTTATGATTTTAGCCTACTTTTATCTTTTCTTGACTATTTGATTTATTGATTCTATTTAGGTTCTTAATTTATTTTCCTCCTACTAACTCCACTAACCCCTTAACTAACGTGTGTGAGTGTGTGCTGATATTAATCATATTAATATTAATTTATTCCGCCTATGCTTCCCGCCTGGAGTAGAATTCCTCTGTTTGGTCCATACCCTAGGTAAGACGCTTTCCTCTTTGTTCTCTCTGTGTCTGTGTGAGGGGGAACAGCGGGAAGGGTCAGCAAAAAGCTATTTTGGCAATATTTTGGCAGTGATGTGTCTGTCCAGTTGAGATAAGCAGTACATTCTAAAAATCTATTGAGGAGTCAAAACGGTATATTAGCTATTGTGATTTATTTATTTATTTTAGCCACCTTGGGTATTTTATTTTGTTAACTCCCCAAGGCAGGCCAACAAGCATAGGTGACACTGGTGTGACTGGGATTAATTTCAGCTTTGCTTCGCCTCCTTTTCTTTTGTAGTAATTTCTTCTTCTTTTTTTCCCTCCCACCACCCTCCCCCCATCACCTTTCCTTTCCCATTCACTCTCTTTTATCTGTTTTTGATCTGAACATCTCTCCATCTTGTCCTCCAGCCTGCTGAAGAAGATTGAGAGAGAGACATGGAGGGAGAGTGGAATCTCTCTGATTGCTACCGTCACTCGCTTAATGGAGAGATTGCTGGACTATAGGTGAGAGGGCACACATACATTCTCAGAAACATGCATGCATGCAAGTAGAATTTGCTGTGTGAAGTTTTTTTTTCTTTGTCACCACTTAAGTCATAGCTTTGCATGTCTCATAATGTTTCTACCACAGGGACTGTATGAAGCTGGGAGAAGTGGATGGAAAAAAGATTGGATGTACTGTCAGCTTACTGGTGAGTAGCAGTTTTACTCCATGAGTCTGGTTGATTGTGTAAAACTGTATACGCTTTTAGTGGTACTATTCTGACTTGTTTCTGGCTGTTACAAAATCACAGGTTCAACAAAATGATTGTTTGAATGGATCTTCTTGAGTACCAGGCTAGCTATTTCCCTCTGCTTCCACTTGTTATGCTAAGACAAGCTAACCTACGCCTACTTCATATTTAACACACATGCAGGAGAGTTTTATTAATCTTATCTAACTCTGGGCAGCAAAGACACTACGTTATTTCTCAAAATATTCCTTTAGTATTTACATAAAGTTGAAGATGTTTTAATAAAGTCTTTTTTAATAGTTCCTACCTTTTTAAGTATTGGAGCAATCTTCATTGGTGCCATAATAGAATGTATGAGCGTAGCAACCGCGATTGATTTAAGTTGTTAAAGTTTCCACCCTTTTGGTGATTAATTTGGAATTATCCAACAAACAAAATATGTGATGTGTTTGCTAGTTAATTTTTTCAGTTCAGGCTGGTTTTCATTATTATTGCCTTTTATTGTTGTGTATTTTGTAGGATGCATTATTAGTCTCTGATAATGTCATACTTCTTTGTCTCAGAGACAAAACTGTTCTTTCTATTGTCAGGCCCTCCTGCCTACTAGTTTTTTCCTTATGTAAGTGCAGCCATCTTTAAGAAGATGGATCAGAAGTCACTGCTGATCAGAAGGCTGAAATATATTTGTGCACCTCTACCATCGAACACATCACCACAACCAAATGTGTTCTCATTTGCATCTCCAACTCTCTCTCTATCTCTTAACCCCCCCCTCCTCTCGGTATTCTTTTTGTCCTCACTCATCACCGAACCGTCCACTGCTCCGGACAGAACTTCTACAAAACTGAGCTAAACAAAGAGGAGATGTACATCCGCTACATTCACAAACTGTATGACCTGCACTTGAAAGCACAAAACTACACAGGTGCGTCAAAAGGAATGACTGTAACATGCAGTATTTGTAGTGTGTGAGTGTAGGTGTGAGCATGAGGGGAAAATACGTAATTGCTGTCTTACTAGGGTTGCTCAATTATGGAGTAAAAAAATATTCACAATGATTTTGGTCAATTTTGAAATCATGATAATTAACACGGTTACTCCTTGACTTTTGGAAAGATGTTGCATTTATTGAATGTAAAAAAAACAATAACACTTGAACCCTAAACAAATTAACAGTGAAAACACCTTGAACTGTGACATTTCCCTCAAATTCTTCCCGTTTGAACTTTTTGACTTCCCCTACAAAACACAAGACAAAATAAACGTTTACTTGCAAAACGTATTGGGCAAAATAGCATTGTTTTTGTGATTGTTAGGAGCCAACATTTTTGTGATTAAAAATTTGATTAATTGCACAGCCCTAGGTCTAACTGTATGTGGTAACATGTGTACACCTACTGTCTTTTCATCTTGTTATCCTTGTATGTCCAAATGTATTCTTCTGAACTGCTCCCATAATATGCATATAATCTCCTGACTGTTTGTCCTGTGTCTGTGTGTTTCTCAGAGGCATCATACACTCTGCTGCTGTACGATGAGCTACTGGAATGGTCAGACCGGCCGCTCAGAGAGTTCCTCAACTATCCCATGCAGAGCGAGTGGCAAAGAAAAGAGTATCTGCACCTCACAATTGTCCAGAACTTTGACAGGGGGAAGGTGAGCTTCCCCCCCCCCTCGCCCCCCCCCCCCACACACACACACATACACACTCACACATTCTACATTTGCAGTCCTTAGTTGACTTTTAGACAGAAACAAGACATTTCCTTCCTTCAATGCTTTTGTAGCACACTATAGAGCTACCTTTTCCATGGGTACGTAAAGACATTTGCACCCTGCTTTAAGACATGTTGTTATCAACAAGCCATTATCCTCCAGCGCCTTTATGTAAAGGAACATCATGACAGAATGTAAAGGTACTGCTTCCTCGATTGGGTTTTGTATGGAAAAAATTAATTATAAAAGCTCTGTTTTTATATTGTACCAACTCCGACAAACACTGTACCTACAAGCTGCAAAACAAGCAGGACAAGTGGCTTCTACACAGCGGATGTCAGCTTCTCATGCAAATTGTAAATTGCAAATTGCATTGATAAAGCAGCACAGCCATTTCAATAGTGCTTTGTGTAGAATAAATATAAATATATATATAAATAAATAACCTCATAAGCTTTAACAATTCATGAAACATTACTACTGATGAAGGAAGATGAGATAACTGGAATTCAATGCTTGTTTAGTGGAGACGTGACGTCATTTGCATAAAATGAAATCACTTCATAAGAGAGTAGAGCAGAGCTGTAAGCCATATGGAGCAGCAGAAATGTGTGTCACCTGCGGTCAGAGTCAGGCATTTAATTTCTACCTGTAGTGAACTGTGACGGCTTGAGGCATCCACACCTCTTCCCTTTAATCGGATGAATCGCTGGCGGCTGTAATTAAAGCAGGATCCGTATGGTCCCACAATATCCTACAACGTTCCTTTAAGAAATTTTATGGGACATGATGATGGCAAGACTGACAGGCGAAGCGTGACTTGCATTGGTGGGTTGGTTTTAGGCTGCAGCTAAGAATGAACCGTGAGATTGCCAGCTTATACAGAGTTCTGCTGAGTCGGGATGCAGCAGCGTTCACAGGCTAGTTCACAGACTTTGCTTTCTTACTCAGGAAGTGAGTAGTAGTTTTTTTTCTTTTTTCCTCCCCTACTCCTCTCTTTATCCTAACTACCTTTGTCACTGTTCTGCACTCTCAGGGAAAAGTGGCACTATGGAAACCCTCCAAAATTACTTGCACAGACACACACACACACACACGCACACTCAAAAAAACTTCAGCATTACTGATGAACTAACATTGCTCTGCGGAATCATTGAAACTGCTCCCCTCGTTACTCATAGTCCAATTTCCCTTCACATTCACGAGCTATGCCATCTGCCGGTACTGCCGCACAGGGATCAGACTGCAGTAGGAAAGGGAAGCTTTTCATTTAATTATCAAGATGGCTGGGTGCTGTGTGTACCTGCATGAAGAGGTTAGATTGGATTTTTGATGTTGTCGACTCACCAGTGCCATCCAGTGGGGGAAATACAGCTTAGCAGCACCACTGCAGAGCAAGTTTTTTTTTAGTTTTTTTATCAAGCCTTCTGTTAATATTATACTAGTTAATGAGGTTCCTTGATGTTTGTTATATTTGCTTTCTTTTGAGACAGGACACAGTGCGCATGAGGATGAATAAGTGTATGAGTTTTTATGTCTTCAGTGTTGGGAGAACGGCATCATCCTGTGCAGAGAACTGGCAGACCAATATGAGTCTTTCTACGACTACAGGAACTTAAGCAAGATGAGGGTGAGTTGTCCACAATAAGCTAGCTATAGTGACACTTCCGTAAGAAGCATTGTTAGTTAAAGTCTTAGCATGTGATGATTGAAAGGAAAACTTAAAAGAAATGTAGTTTTATTCATATTTTGAACCTACTAATTAATCTCCTTTGAGATAACTATGCTTTTGTCAACGCACCAAATCCCTCATAGGTTGCACGCTGTTGGTTTATATTCAATACTGTCCTTTCATTTTCATTGCAAGATGATGGAAGCCTCTCTCTATGACAAGATCATGGACCAGCAAAGACTAGAACCTGAATTCTTCAGAGTGGGCTTCTATGGAAAGAAGTTTCCTTTCTTCTTAAGGGTAAAGACATCTCCATATTCCCTTTTTGTCTTATTCCTCTTCATCAATAGCAAGTTGAATAGAGTCATTATTTTACCCTCTCCAAAGAAGAAATGGACCTGCAGGAAAAAAATGAACTTTTCTTATATAAGACTCCTTCAGTGTGAGGTGACATTCAGCAACTCTTATTCAATACCATTTAATGATGTAACAGGCAATGTCCTTGGTGGAGTTTGCAGTTGGAAGCTGCAGTTGCAATGTGCGACCACTAGATGTCAAGCTATCTCCACGCTTTCCTCTGCTCCCCACTTCCCACCCCCCACCCCCGCCCTCTGCAGAATAAAGAGTTTGTGTGCCGCGGCCATGACTACGAGAGGCTGGAGGCTTTCCAGCAGCGGATGCTCAACGAGTTCCCCCACGCTATCGCCATGCAGCACGTCAACCAGCCAGACCAGACCATATACCAGGCAGACGCACAGTGTATCCTTGCCACATAAAGAGGCACATACAAAATTAATTTACAAAGCTGGACCATGTTGTGCAGTCAAATGTGCTGCACTGCATAAAAAATGACAACAGCGTAGTATAGATGCACAGAGGCTTACAGACGGCATGCTTTGTGTTTGCATCCTCGCAATTACCTGTACCGAGGCGCACTCTATCACACTCCATGCCTCCTTCCATCTCTCGCAATCTTTTTTTTTCAATATCAAAGGCTTATTCTCAGAAACACACACGCACACACACACACAGCTCAGCATTTACATACAAGAAAACACTATCAAACACACTATGATCATACAAATGTAGAGGCAGTGTTTTCACTGAGGACAAACCTTAAAAAATATTTTAAATTTTTTTTCTGGCTTTTTAATTTAGATCAGAGAGGCCCTGAAATGATTAAAAAATCAAGTCATCTGGGTTGCCTTGAGTGCTTCAAGGACATTTTTACCCTGGGTTTTGTCTGCCCTACCATTTGATTTGTGGCAGTTTTTTGAACATAATGATACTGCTAAGATCTAAAGTTTCTTTAATATTTTCCTAAAAAGATGCTAGAATCAAACAGTCAAAGATGTGCTCTTTTTTTTAAAGGCCAATCTGACATTGTATATCTTATGATACTAAATATGAACTTAGGTAGGGTTATAATGAAATTAAAAATACTATGCTTTACGTAAACTTTCTCGGCGTCAGCAACATTTGAACATGGACACATATTATAGAAACATACAAAATACCAGAACAGACCTCAGCACTGTTTGCAGACTGAAAGAGTGGTACATGTTTATACCTGGACATGCACAATTGTGCATGTCCAGGTATAAACCAGGTATGGACAGGTATGGACATCTTAATTTTCATGCAGCATGTTCAAATTGAGCTGTACAATATGGAAGCCTTTTTAATTATTCACACTAATGCATGGGACAACTATTATAGTGGGAGAAGCAGGGGAAAGCAAAGACTTTGTGGCATAGCAACACATTGACTCTAGAGAGCAACACTAAAAGAAAGTCAGATGGAGGACAAAAAGACATAATGAAAATGCACCGCATTTTTTTGTTACGTGTTTATGGGACATGTTTGCTTGTTTGAGCTTCCCCTATGGAAAAACAGACTAAGATCATCTTAATGAATTATGTAATCAATAGAATCTTTCTCCGGTTGCTCACCCACCTGTATAGCCTTGTTGCAAATACTCATGCATATAAATGAATGTACAGTAGCTGTTCTAACTGATATTTCCCTGGTCAAGTCCCTCCTGAGTGAAGGGGTTGCTCATGATGAGGAGGGTGAGCCTGAGCGCAGACAAGCACTTTTGTTTCTCTGTTTAGTTCTTGTGTTTTTGTGTTCTTCTTTTGTGCAATGATTGTGTAGGAGCATGATGTGTGTGGTTGCGTAGGCATTCTTTTGGAGTGTGGCAGGAGTAGCAAAAGGCCCCTATTACCGTCGTATACCCTTGGCAGGGTTTCTATGTGGATGTAAATAAAAGTGTGTGTGACTAATGAAACAAAATTGCAGGAGAGATGTACTTATCTCAAAGACACATACTTACCCACCCTGTACAACCTGCCCGTGTGTGTCCCTCATCCTCTGTGTGAGCATATCTGCGATTTCTCATGTTCTTTCAGATCAATGAAGAATTTTTGTCAGTTTTAGTGCTTTCCCTTGTCACTCTCTTGTACTTTCCCTTAACGTCCGGTGCTTCCAGACCTGCAGATCTATGCTGTAACCCCCATCCCAGAGAGTCAAGATGTGCTGCAGAGAGACGGAGTGCCTGACAACATCAAAAGCTTCTACAAGTTCAATCACATCTGGAGGTTCAGATATGACCGGCCCTTTCACAAGGGCACCAAAGACAAGGAGAATGAGTTCAAGGTACGCGGGGGGGGAATGATGAAAATACAGAAAGTAGACACATACTATGTAAGAGGGAGGGCAGTTTGACACAGACATTTCTCTGCTTTTGTGTATTTTCATCTCTTCTTCACTCTATGAATTCGTCAATTTTGTGGGGATGAGCTTTTAGATAATGAACTTAGAGCCTTTTAAAGCTTATGGAGAAGCTGCTAAATGTCTTGCTATGAAAAATCTTTTTTTATATTTCAGAATTTTAAATGATACATTTAGGATCATTAGCATTTTTTACTGCATACCGATGTGCAACGGCTCAATGTTCTTCCTTCTCTACCTTGTTCATCAATCATAGGCTTGTGAAGTTAATAATAGTTTTTAACCTGCGCCCAGGTATTAGTTTGTGTATAGCGCATGTTTTATTCATCGTGACTCGGGTATCACTAATTATACTTGGGTACCATTCAAAACTGTGCAATTGCAGTCTTTACAGCCTGATTCAGTTACACACATGCAAACCCACGCAGCTGCATGCACTCTAAACACATACACACACCACAAAGACCCTGATATTAGGCTCATAAATATTAACACACAAACACACACACACACACACACACACACACACACACATGCAGTCATTTCTTCTCAGTTCCATCACAGCTATTTTGCCAAATTTAATCACAATAGCACATTTCCATCAGGGCTGGATATCTCTGGCCCTCAGGTGGGAATAATATGTATGATAAACTTGTGCATGATGACAAGATTGTGCAGCAGCCAGGATATGGTGTGATCAGTCATTATAAAGTAGAAATGAAACCTGTTTACAAAATTCAACCAAGAAGTTTCTATCTGCAAAAAAAAAAAAAATGTTTGCAATGGTCAAGACTTTTATTTATGTCAGCTTTTCATTTTAACGTCCTGCTCATAAACTATAATACATATTTTTTTAGTAGTGCTCTGGTGGGTTTATTTGCCTTAACTAACGGAACATCAATAAAGGGCAGCAGGGTTGTGTAGTGAGTCAGAAGACCCTTCTTCAACCTGAGGACACTGGATCGATGCTGCATGTCAGCACTCATCTGCTCTGCTGAAGTTTCCTTGGTTGGGTTCAAAACTAAGTCTAAAATTAGTTAGTTTTAACGTGAATTAAAGCATGCTAACATGCTAAACTAACATGTGAACATGACGAACACACCTGCTAATATAGACATGTTAGCATTGTCACTGTAATGGCAGTAAATAGAATACACAAATTACAATTATTGTAACTACTCTCCATTCCTCGCCTCTCAAGATGTTTTTACAACAAACATAGTGTGAACGTTACCGTAGGTGCTTTACTTTAGTGAAAATCTATTGTGTTAATAGTTTGCAGTGAATGCAAGAGTTTCCATAGTTTGCGTGTTGTCAGAATAACCTTGTGCGATGTTGGCACATTGACAAGCAATGCTGGCTGACAGGGTAAGTGGTGGAACATGAATGATGATACGAGATGTAAGACATGACATCTGAACCACACCTTCAAATGGGTGCTTGGCAGTACGTGTGCTCGGCATGTTTTTTCCAACTATGTATCAGTAACTAAATAGTGTGATGTCTGCTAAAAATAAAGTGCATACGCATCAGACACACCAGACATAAATAGCTGTATTGTATTTATTTATTTATTTTTGAAATATGAATAGCAATCAGCTAATGCTCACAAGTGTGTTGTGTGTTAATGCAGAGCCTGTGGGTGGAGAGGACAACCCTGACTCTGGTCCAGAGTCTCCCAGGCATTTCCCGCTGGTTTGAAGTAGAGAAGAGAGAGCTGGTGAGTGTGACCACCTCTGATGAATTAACCATGAAGACATAACTCCAACACACAGTCATCTTACGCAAGGGACACTGTAATATACTTTTATTTTGCAGGTTGCCATTTATGTAGAGTACTGCCAGTCAATACCCAAGTATTGATCCAAGTCTTTACATTGAACAACAATAATGACCTAGGTCATGAGTTTGGGCTATTGGACACATTTTCTATTCCTCCATTGGACAGATTAGATGGCATGCTAAATATTGAATTGCTTTGCATTGATTGCCAATCTTTGTATAGGGACATTTTTACCAAACCTATACCGTTGTTTTAGGCTGTTCATATCTACACATGTAAATTCCCTTTAAAAGCTTCCCGTCTTCGGTCTTCTCATTCAGATCTCTGAGGAGTGGGAGGATATTAAGTGCTGTTTTGTCGAGCGTATGCAAAATAACACAATATCTCTGTTGCTCTTAGGACGTATTCTTTAGCGCATAGCTGCAGAACGTGGTGTGAAATTTGGAATTGTGAACCTAGTGTTATTTTATAATGGTTATGCAGTGCCATAGCATATACAATACAGAGCTGGCAAAAGCTCTATTAGCAAGAGGATTATGTTTTGTGTGAAACAGAGAATGAAAGAGAAAGAGAAAAAGACATGCAGGATAAGGGGTAGATTTATTTATACATCCTTGAGTGTTTACATTAATATAGTGTGCACCTCATACACCTAAAGCTGCTATAATCATAATGTCCAAATCAACAACGGCTCGATTGCTACGTGTATGTGAAAGGTGTCGCAAGTAGAGATGAAATCGTAAGGAATTATTATGACTAACTACGCATACACTGTCAGGCTTTTCTGTTTTGGTTCAGTCTGGCTGCACTCATCAGCGTAGGCAGCACTTTTTATTGAAAAGGCTAAAAAAATATCCACTTTATGGCTAATTTAAGACAACTAGCTGCTGAAAATTGTGGAGCATTTAGCAGTTGAAGAGCTGCTATTTCAGATATTTCCCTCTGGAGTTGGTGGAGACGAAACAAATAGAGTTAAAATGAAGAGTGAATTTTGGATTTATATTAATCATGGTAGAAACACGACTACAAAGGAGTGTGAATGTTGCACCATATATGCTGGATGTTTATATAAACCACTGTTGGCTATCAGGTTCACCACTTAACTCTCCGTTTGTCCTCAGGTCAAATTTGACCCCTTTTAAAAATGTCTATATCAGAAATATGGCATTCTTTTTAACCAAATTTATTCCATGCAACGCTCTTTGCAAATGCAATCATTTTCATTGAATTTTGGATGTAAATTGAAATTGTTTCAAATAAATTAAACTCATCCACTCAACATACATTCCTCTGATCCTAACTATTAGTCAAAATAATTCATAATTTCTGCTTTAGTAGCTCAAATATTAGGTATAATTCTATACAAAAGGGCTATTGGCCATGAATTCCAAAACCGTTTTAAACAGTAGTAAATAGTGTAAAACTAGTGGTAGTAAGATGGTGTTAGTGAAATCCCCCCCAAAAAATAAGTGTTGAAAATGTCAAGTCAAAAAAAGATGATATATCAGTGTTGTGTTTACAGCTTGTTTTTCCACTGTCTCCCATGACCATTGTTTGGTTAATATATACTGTATGTTTTTACATAAGATGTCCACCAAAACAATTTAGATTTTAAGGTGGAAGTGTGTAAATGTTATTGTTTTGGCCAGAAATGTGGACAGAGTTTTTGAAGGTGTAGTTTTTGAAACTTTTTTCATGCAAATGTGCAAATTTGTTGATCAGTGTAGACGTAGCAAAGCTACAGAAGAAGTGGTCCCTTAAAACTCTTGCATTTTTTACAACCTCCCCCTTGGCAGGTGGAGGTAAGCCCGTTGGAGAATGCCATCGAGGTGATTGAGAACAAGAACTTACAGCTGCGCACATTGATCACCCAGTGTCAGAGCCGGCAGATGCAGAACATCAACCCCCTCACCATGTGCCTCAACGGGGTCATCGACGCCGCTGTCAACGGGGGGCTGGCCCGCTACCAAGAGGTATGGGTGGGTGGATAGATGGATGGATGGAGGAGAAGGTTGGAGGGTTTTAGAGACCGTGGCAGGAGTGAGGAGCCATGACACATGGATTGCCTAACGATGCATGAAGGTGGGTTTTAGCGGAGAGACGTATGGACAGAGAAGCGTTTTGTTGAGTGAGGAGGGAATGAATGAATTGATGGATGGATGCATGAATTGCTGGGTAAAGGTTTGAATGATATGGATGGATGGAGTGGAGAGATCAGTGGAGAGCAGGAAGAGGGTGGAATTGGGGAAAGAAGATGGATCGGCGGGTTGCGTCAATGGATGGATGGATGGATGTGGGGAGAGACAGGGCTCAGGTCAGAATATTGCAGATAGAGGAGTGGGAGGAAGTATATAGAGAGACGGATGGCTTATAATGGCTGAATGAATGAGATGGGAGTGTTTATGCAGCTGCTTTATTGTTTACTGAAGTGGTAACAGACAGACACACAGATTGGTAGAGAAAAACTGGAATGTGGTCAATCCCACTGACAAACATTTGCATCCACTGCTCCTCCAAAAAAATTGCAGGATAACAGTAAAGTGCAATTTCTTAACCAATAGGAGATCAATTGAAGAAAAAGGCGTCTAAAAATGATTTTTTTCCCTCAACACACTGAGTGGACTCTGCGACTTGCTTGTGTCGCATAGCAACCACCCTTTTCCACCGGGAGCCAAGTGTGGGTTTGTTTGTATGTGTGCGTATGTGTGTGCGCATATACTGTATGTATGTGTGTGTGTGTTTGTGTGTGTAATAGCATATTGGGTTTGTGCAGAAGAGCGTGCCTCTGTGTAGAAGTGGCCTATTAAGGTTTGTAGAATACTTGATGGAGTCACAAAGGTGAGGGTCGCTGAAGTGCTTTCCACCTTTACTGCCTTTATTTTGGTAGAAAAATATGGAATAATTTTCAGCTTCCAATATACTTGTAGAGCTTTTTTTTCTCACTTTTATACACTGTCAGCATCACAATGCATATATTTCTACACATGAAATTGTATAAATAGTGTTTCCCTGGGTTAAAATTGACCACCAGCTACATTCAGCTATGTTTATACACAATGTAAAGTGACATATTTCATTGTTTGGCAATGTTTGGCAATGGTTTCTGCAGCAATGGAACTGCTACCGATATCAACGCTTATTTTCCTTTACAGAATATCGCAAGCAGTTCTTGACAGAATGTGCCATAAATCTATTAATTTCCCCACGTAATGCGGATTGACAGCTGTGGAGGTTTGCTCAGCTACAAATGGAGGAGAAATCGTCAAATATTAATATTCAGATGTATTGCTTTAGTTTGAGTTGAAACCCTTGAGGGGGAATGCTGTCTAATTTATTCCCCCCCTCGGTGTTCCATCTCTAATTGGACTTTTCTAATGATTAACTGAGCTACTCCATGGCGAAGACTCAATCCCTGCAGCCCAACGAAAACATTTCCATCAATCGTAGAAGATTATTGATTCTTTTCGATGCATTTTTCTGGTGGTCTGTGTTTTTAAAATTATTACCTTGGAATTATTGCATATGTACTTTTTAGTACATCGCTTATAAACAGTGTAATAACGTTTATGCAATAACATTTTTTGATCATTTCTTATCCATCTGCGTTGCATGGTTTAATAAAAGAGGAATATGATATCATGTACAGTGCACACTAATATATTCTATCTGGATAAAGATTGCCATCTGAGGATGTTTGGCTGGAATAATAACACGCCTTGTTTTATTGAGCATAGTCGACAAGCTGTAGATTCATGCATTTATTGACATATGTGCGTGTGTGACATGTTTGAAGCAGAATCTCTCTAACTGTCATCTGCCTCTGTCTCTTTGGAGATAAACAGTAGTGTCCTTGGGAGAGGAACCATGCTGATCTTTGTTGCAAACCTTTCAGTCCCTTATTTTTATGTGCGTTTCTCTCAGTGGCAGATTTGAAAGCAGATTTTGAGCCGGGCCTTTCACTGGCTCGTCATCTTCCCTCTTTGGGCACTCTAAAGAAGATAGAAAAGGATTAACATAATCTAAAGACACATCACAAGTGTTTATGGCATTCTTAACAGCAGGGAACGTAGCGTAAAATATATGGATGACACACACACACACACACACAATTCATACAAAGCAGATCAGGCCATTTCTCATCTTATCTGTTGCCTTTCTGATGGACATTTCTGAAAATGCGAATTGAATGCGGGTCTAAAACCCATAATCTATAAATTTGATGTAGCTGAAGAAACATGATCTGTAACAGGACCGGAATACATTTGAAAAAAGCTTTCAAAATTTGAGACCAAAATTGGCCATTAAATCACAGTAAAAAAGAATCCTTTGATCGCACCATTTGACATTGTTATGATTTTATTCTGGTCCCTGAACTTGATATAAATATCACAAGAACAAAGACCCAGACAGGAGCACTACACCCGATTTGAGCTGGATGTTAGTTTGGTTATTTACTCATTTTGTTCATGAACGTTTTTTTGAGTATTCAACTAAAAAGTGTGGACACTTATTCACTGTGTCAGCTCAGCGGGGATTCAGGTGACACTGCTGGGCAGAAAGCCTACAGCTTCAACTCCTGGTGTGTGCGTAAAAGATGTTCTGCATTTTGTCTCCTTGCAGGCCTTCTTTGTGAAGGACTACATTATGAATCACCCCGAGGATGGCGAGAAGATCGGCCGACTGAGAGAACTCATGTTTGAACAGGTCTGTAAAGAGAAATGTATACTGTACATTTCAGTGCCATGTATGCTCATAAATGTGTTTTAAATACACAGGAAATAACAAAAAACATGATAAGGAATAGACCACCATATTAATAACAGCATGTTTATCCTCTATTAAGGAAACTGAAACCTTAATAGTACTTAAGTGTGCCAGTTCATTCCTGACCTTGGAGACAGTGTGTGACAAAACACTCTCAACTCAAGGTCCCCTTACTTCTTCTAGAGCTTTCTCAGTTCGCAGATGAAGATTTTATAATGTTGTCGAAAGCACCAGAGGAAGTAGAGTAGAGTTAAATATCGGATATTTAAAGGAGCAGGCCTGTGTCTGAGTGTTTTTTTTTTTGTTTTTTTTTAAACAATTGTGACCAAGATAAGTGGCATTTTGTTTATATAATCGACTGCCAGTATTGATTATTTTCACCTAGACATGTATTATAAACCCATATTTTATGCAAGGATCTCTTTCTGTTTGTTAAATAATTGTGACCAAGATAAGTGGTCTTTTTCTGGCAGAGAATTATATAAATGCATTTTTATCACATAGGTTATCACAATTTAATGGTCCAGCTTTAGTAACCCTATCAGGTGAGATTAGTGCTAAATTGTTCTCCGTAGTGGGAATTGTTTCACTGAAATAGTCAACATGCAGACTAATTTTAACCACGCCTGGAACAAACTATTTAAACAGATGATGTAGGAATAAATGTTACCATTGGTTGTTTGTAATACCCAGAGATGTTAACAAGCTTTTGTTTTGCAGGCACACATTCTGGAGTACGGCCTCGCTGTGCACGAGAAGTTTGTTCCCCAGGACATGAGACCTCTCCACAAGAAGTTAGTGGACCAGTTTCATCTGATGAAATCCAGTCTCGGCATACAGGTATGTCAGAATCTGAACCATGGTGACACTTGAGTACATTTTAAAAAATCTACTTCAAATGATTTCACATTTTTTGAATCAATGTGGGATTCACATATCAGGTTAAATAGAAGTTAAACAGAAGTAATAATGATTTTCCTCAAATCAGTCATTGACGTCCATTCTGTTTGTGAAGCCTACCGCTGTGTTTTGACTTCTGAGTGATATAACCTCCAAGCCCACCCCTCATTAAACACACTTCCTTTATCTGCATATGTGTGTATTTTATTTACACACTTACACTGGTACGAGTAAGCATTTAATCATGTGCACTGCCTCTTCTCCATTGTGAAACCCCAGGAGTTTCCTGCTTATGTGCGAGCAAGCCCAGTGCACTTCACCAACGGGAGCCCACGGACATGCAGGAACTCTGTGCCCAACATCATCAGCCCAGACGGTGGCAGAGGGGTTGCCAGGCGGAGGTGATGACCTCTTTTGTCTAATGATGTTATGTCTTTCTTTCTTTTGTCCTATAATATAACAAAAAACACCCCAAAAAGTTCCTATACTTCAGCGTTAAATTCCTCCTTCATATCTTCTCACCTTTTTTGCTTTCTCTTGATGTGCTGCCTTTTTGTATCCCCACCTTACCTCAGACACCATGCGCTGTGCCTTTGCTCTCTTTTTCGTTCCGTTCTTTACCAGTGTGGCTCCATCTGGGCATACAATAGGTGTGTGCGTCTGGCTGGCACCCACAGGGATGTTTCTGTGTGGCTGCTGCCAAGCCAGCAGGCAGACTGTGTGCACACATGTGTGTCTGTGTGTGTGTTTTTGATGTGTTCAGTGACCCTGCCACTCTTTCTACCTGTGACATTCTGCCTCCATAGTCTGATCCCAGGGGACAAAGCCACACACACACACACACAGACACACACCTCAGTCTTCCAGTGACATTTCACATTTTTACTTACTGAGTTTTGATTTCTTTTTGTTCTCTGTTTGGTACAAAAAATGAGTTACATTTTTTCTTTAAAAATTATCTTTGGTGCCGGCTTGCGCTTCAACCTTCCTTGAAAAACCCGGTTGTGTTTGTTCTCTAGCCTTTCTTTTACACTTTTGCCTTTTGGCTGACAAGTGCTTGATGAAATGCTGTGATTGCTGCATCGATTATCTTTTTATAATCTTGACATTTTCTGTCCTGTTTGTCTTTTTCCCTGCTTGCCTTTTTGTCTGGCTTTTCATGCTGACTTTTCGGTGAGCAAAACCTCTGAAAGCTAATGAAACTAAATGCCACAACTTATCTCCCTTTACCGAAAGCCACCATAACCCTCTCTCTCCTTGTCTTACTCTCAGTCTCCCCAGCTACCCTGCGGTGAACCGCTACTCCTCGTCCTCTCTGTCGTCTCAGGCCTCCAATGAAGTCAGCAACATCACAGGGCAGTCGGAGAGTTCGGATGAAGTCTTCAACATGCAGGTAATCTCCCTCTCTCTCTCATAGATGCCTTCCCACATATCCACACAAAGGCTTTCAAAGTAAGTAGATTGAGTCCACATCCCAACATGTGCCCTCCTGCTCCCTACAGATTTCACATGCAATACTTTTTAATCCTCCTCACTCCGTTCTACTCTCATCTCTCCTCTCCTCTGACCCTTTCTCTCCAACCGTTCTCTCCGCTTGTTCAGAGCTTTGCCTGGCCAAGCAAATTGTCGTGATTATATTAAATAAGGAAAAAAGTGCCTTGTGTGGTTCGTCCAGGCAGCTTCCTGGAGTTGGGCAGTAATCTAAAGTGGATTTGGCCAATTCAGAAAGCTGTTGACAACTCCTGGCAAGCTATCTGGCACACCTGCTGGCAGGCCTGGAATAACAGGAAGCAAAGGAAACCCAAGAGAAATAAAGGCCGTTGTCAGGGATCTGACTGAACCGATCATCCGAGCATGATAGCTTTTATTTTTTTGGCAAATACAAAGCACTGAACAATGATCCTACAGACATTTTAGAACATTTCAGTCACAAAGTGCATTAAGCCTGTAACCCCCACTGTCCTGGAGACATAACATTTCAGTTGCAGACTCTGCAGTGGATTGAACATGGATTCCTTTCAATGACTGCCTAATCTGGTCTCATCTGTCGACGATAATATACAAACCACTTTTCATGTCCGAACAGTCAATATGACGCCAAAAGCCGTTCTTGTCTTGTTCAGTCTTGTGGTCATTGTAAGGTTTCCAGACCAAGTGAACTCAAGCACCTAACCACCCTTAAAAGCATAACATGTTGTTTTTATACAGATTAACACAATAAATCAGGTGTTAATTATTGAGCTACTGTATTTATTTCATAAATGAAAGATAATTTTATAATGTTCTGGTTCATGTTAGTAATGTTGTTGTTATTGTCGTCATCCCACCTACAGCCCAGTCCGTCTACCTCAAGCCTCAGCTCCAACCATTCTGCCTCGCCCAATGTCACCAGCTCTGCCCCCTCCAGTGCCAGAGGTGAGACTGGACTGGACTTAACGAAAGCACAATTCTTTTTATTCTTTTTTTCTTTTACAATGTTTTACACTGTAGGCTTTTAACTGATAGTTCAGTTCAGAGTGACTTACACAGAGGAAGAAGACAGAGGTTCATCTGGACACACTGAACACTGGGGCTGAACCTTTGACCTTTCAGTGACACAACATTCTCTCAAACCACTGCAGCGTCCTGTCTGGTATGGTCAGCGAGGTTTGACGACTAGCTGGGGAACACGAACAGGAGAGGTTGATGGGGTCAAAAAAAGAGAACAGTGAGGAGAAAGGGTTGAAGGGAAAGTTAGAGACTGAAAAATAGAGGGAATACAAAATGAGCTGAGATGGAAATGAAATGTGCTGAGACGTGGAGACAAATGCTGTTGAAAGAAACATGGAGCGAGAGAGGAAGAGATGATTACAGCTCTGTGGAGTATCCCTTTTGGACCTCAATAAAATCTCCAGTCCATCTCGGGCCATCCAAGCCTCCTCTACAGTGTTGAATATGTAAAGAACTAACGCCTTCTCTGTCTGTCCTCTTATCTCGCTGTGTTCAAATGTGTAAACGTGTTCCTGCCTGATGCACATCATAAAATGTAAGGATATATGAAGACGTTTATGGAAGCTGATACACTCCCCTTTGGCAAGCTGCTGGCAGCGGGTAGTGCCCTTATAAAAGTGGCCTCTGTCTACCCATAAAGCCAGTAGAGAATTATTGCTTGTGTGGTCCTATCTGAATGAGAGCCAGAGATGGGTATCTCATACTCATATGATAGCCTTCCAAGGGCTTTCACATTCACTAATGGATCGAAATCTACACAGTGGCTAATACCAGATGAGGGGAAGTGCTGTAAAAATGGTGCGAGCGAGTATTTTGGGTGTGTGTTTTTATGTTTCTCTCGGAGTGTGTCTAGGTTTAGCATGTGTCTCTTTCTGTTGTTACTGTGTGTGAGGAGAGTGAGGGTGTGAGGGTGTGTGGGTGGGTGGGGGGGGGCAGGTCATTTATCATGTCGTAGAGCTAGTGAGGCTGAAAGAAAGGTAGAAATGCTTAGAGGGAGAAAGAGAGAGATTGGCCTTTCCTGATTGCCAGTATTTGTGGGTAATAGTCTAACACCTTGCTGCTATTTTGTCCCTTATGTGTTGCACATGCTCGTGTGTGTGTGTGTGTGTGTGTGTGTGTGTGTGTGTGTACATGTGCGTGCGTGTGTGTGTGTGCGTGCGTGTTACCACCTAAGGTCTCATAATGTCCATTTCAGTTCACCACAGATGGCAGAAAACACAAGCATTCCAGAGAAAATGCCTGCCTGTCTCCAGAGAGCGACCGGTCAGCGCCATCTTTCCCAACCCTCTGGACCCTGCACAGTTCACACACACACACACACAACACACACACACACACCAAACACACCACCCACAACACACACCCCCCCCACACACACACACACACACACACACACACACACACACACACACACACACACACACACACAGAATGTGTGGGTGGGCGGTATATCCATAAAGAATGGCACAGTATAGCCATTTATTGAATATGGCTATAACTTCTGCAATTGTCACCCTTAGGTCAAAACAAATAGATATTGCATGCAAAGAAAAAGTGGATAAAAAATAGAACCAGACAAATTAGTTTTTGGCCTATTTGTGACCGAACAATGAGAAAATACGTCTGCTAGTAAGAGGAAAGTATGTTTTAAAGATAAAAGCAATTGAAGACATTGTTTCTTCAGGCACTGATTATTTGCTCTGCTAATGCAAAGCCAGCAATAGAAAGACACACAAACTAAATGTGTATCGCAACCGTTTTGTGAAATGGAATACTTTGAAAAAAAAACTAATATGCCAACTAAAATTAAAATGTTATGGTTCCATGTGTGGTGTCATGTAGGCCTTTAGCATATAAGCACACCCAAAGAATCACAACAGAGTTATGGATCGGGACGAGCTATTTCAAGCACCACTGGTTGTTGTTCCAGGTCATTTTCTCCAGACAATGCAAGGTGACTCCCAGGTGAAGCTCTGGCATGTACCTCTGTTGAATCATCAGTACATACTGTAAGAACGATAATGGGGTCATAAAATATATTTGATAAACAGTTGAAGTGCAACACTGTACATAAAAGCGTAAGTGGAGAAGTTAATTATGACTCCCAAGGTACATCCAGTCATCCAATCTAAAATTCTGTTATGTGCACTGCTGACAGTGGATGAATGCTTAAAGCGCTCAAATTATGCTTTTTGGATTTTTCCTTTTGCTTTATTGTGTTACATACACTGTATTTTTGTGCACGTTTTAGGTTTACAAAGTGAAAAACCCCAAAGTCCACCCCAAAGGGACTTACCATCTTCCAGAGAAAACACTGCTCACAAACTACTCCAAAAAGCTCCATTGTAGTCCAGCATTTACTTCCGGGACGAACGTGCGTCACTTTGTAACACGTTATAATGCTCACCTAGCTGCTAGCATGGCACGCCCTCATACTCTGCTTCTGACTAGCTAGCAGTCCTTACCTAGCTACTGCGTGACTGTAAATGAATGTAGATAAAACAGAGAGCTCAACACACAGGGTGAAAAGAGGAGCTGCAGCAATGTGCAGTACAACAAAAATACGGTGTTTTTTAAAAATTAAACCATTTAATTCTATTCCGGTACAACCTCTAAATACAATTATGAACCTGAAAATGACCATAACATGAGCATTTTAAGATTACAGCAATGCGAAAACTGATAGTGTTTTGAATTCACTACAGCTCTTCTTCTCCATAGCAACAGTGGCCAAGGTTCATGGGCTTTGTAGCATTGAGAGCCATCTCTGCATCTATATAAAGTAATATTTATATAAAGTGGAATAACATTTCTCTATATTATAAGCGGATGGACATATCCGCCCTGGGTGTGCTATTTTTTTAGGGTAATGGTAAAAGAACACAAAAAAAATTTCTGACTCTGTAAAGCTCTTACAGATGGTTGCATTCTCCTCAGTTGTATTTACTTGTCTCCACCTGTCTTCTAAATGTGTGATTTTGACAAAATCTATATATGTTTTGACACTTTGCTCATTATAGCCATGTTTGCACAACAGCTGCCCATGATGTACATGCTGAGGCAGAAATCAAGGTCACCTATGTATTATATACCATATCTTTATGGGACAAATTGGCTCCTAGAAGAGGGCACATGTCATGATGTCTTTTGTAGCTGAGAATAGGAGTAGCAGTTGAGCTTTGCCTCATTTTCAGTTCGAGCCGTACCAGCACAGCAAGAACAAGAGCTGACAAGAACATGATTTTGCAGTGTCTTCTCTAGCTGAAGAGCAGTATGTAACACAATCACACACCCCATCCTCAGAGACAAAGCTACTGGAACAGAAAAAGAAGGGGGTTGTTTTTTGAGGCCTTTTATCTTTTAAGTCTACAGATGAATAGATGTTGGGAGGTTTCACAATTATTTCAACCTGAGAGATGTGAAGGACTATTTATTAGCTGCTAATCTAACATTGAATATTGGAAATATGAATTGACTTTTCTCACTTACTGTAATTAGAGGAACAAGGTAAAGAAATTATTTATATAATTTTGAGGATGGGTGTGGAGTGCTCACCCACAAGTAGACATAAAGGTCACTACGCATTAAACACTCTTTCTCTGTTCTATTCTACTGAATTTGTGAGGGGAAGATTTTACACCTTGATATTTATTTTAACCGTCCAATATTCAATTATTCTTCTCTTTGTTAAAGCTGGCATTTACCTATGTTCTCTCAAATACACTGGCTCACGCTGTACATATTTGACAGTTACTTGGACTGTTTCTTTTTTTTGTGCAGAGAGCTCCTTCTCATCAGATAGGCGATACCACTTTACCAAGGAGTGACCCCAACCTCTCAGCACCAGACAAAGGTAAAACACTAAGTTTACAGCCTTCTCTTCCATGCACCCAACCACATTCAGAAACCCTTGAAATACACTCTCACCTTCCAGGGCATCCCCTCCAGCAGAGTAATAATGCCAAAGTGTAGTGTACATTTTTTATTATTATTTAAGTCTTTTTAGTTCTCCTTACTGTTAGCACAGTAATGCAGAGTTACTGCTGCAGTAGCTGGCATCTTCTCTATTACTCATTGACGCTTACACTACCGTCTAGGGTGGCGGTCATCTGTCCAGACATGCAGTGTGTGTGACAGTTTGACCGTGGAGTGACTTAAGGCATCTGTCTTCATACAGCTGCACCAGGGAGCTCCTCAGGACACACAAACAAACATATTTACTCACACACACATGCTAGGCTCCATTTTTTGACTTCTACGCATTGGCCATTACAGACTGTCTAGATTGCAGCTTTTCATCTTCCGTTATCCTAAAAGAGTTATAAAATAGCGGGTACTATTCCTGCAATGCTGATGGACCTGTGGGACATTGATATGTATGAATTCATATCTATTAGTTAAGCCCCCTGGTTGTCATTTCGCTCAGAATAGTCAAGGAGAGATGTATATTTCTCGCATTTTTCTGGAAAAAATATGCCTGAATTGATTGCTTTTCTGTAAAATGCACTCATACATCAGTGCTGCTCACGAACACTGGGAAATAATTAGGGAGGATTGCACAAGAGACACCTTAAAATAAATAGTGAAGAGCGTGGATGTGATAGCTTCCTCGTGACTCACACACAAAAACACACCTTTCCATGTGAGTCGAGTGTGATCTGTAAATAATGCAGTGAGAGATAGATGAACTGCCACAATATGGTGACATGACACCTTTATGCACATGACAATGACAAAAGGTGCTATAATTGACACAAAACCCGCGATGGTATAAAAGTGTTGTTTGCAACATCTTCTGCCTTGAACGTCAAATTATAACTCCAAATAATGTAGTGTTGTTGTGCCTAGACTCTAGTTTGCAGTTAAATGCAAATGAAGCTTGTTCACTTACAGGGTTCAAAGGGCCTCACTCTACCACAACTTCATTAACTCTGACCTTACCAATCACCCTGACTGGGATTTTAATAGTGTTACATAGTTACATTTTACTTCTGCACTCGAAGTAGCTCCTAGACTTGATGTGGCTACTTAAGAGATTTTAAGTTTGACTGAATGTGACCTTTAAACCTGAAGAACAGTCTGAGATTTGGACCAGATGTAGTGTCGGTTGGATGGTGCATTTGTATTGTATTGTGTTACCCTGTGTTCACACCAAATGTGCAAGTTGGGCATTGCACAGATCAACAACATTATTTTTCTCTTTTCTATCTGCGGCATCTTAATGCGATGAAAAACAACACTCTGATGAAATTCTTTTTTGAATTTTGCCAGCGAATAAAAACTAAACAATAACAGAAATGTGAACTAATTACTGTTTTATACAAAGTGTCTTGTGAAGTCAGTGACCTGCACGCATATTACATCGTATGCTCCTAATTAGTAAAAAAGTATTCTCTATGGCCCACAAATATAATTTCCTTGGGGATTTGTTTAGCTGTTTAACTTTTGGCAACATCTTGCATTTCTATGCCATCTCACTGCCAGTAATGCTAGCTAATGTTACTTTTTCCCTGAAAAAAATAAAGAAACTAAAATCATCTCCTGTACCTCTAAGAAAAAATGAAGGCAGAACAAAAAGAAAGGGGGGTGGGAGGGGGAAGCAACAACAAACAGCTGGAACACTTCAATGATTGAACGCCTCAGAATCACAGGAAGCTATAATAATTCAAAATGTATTACAAAAAATGAGACTAAATTGTCACTGACTAATACACAGACTGAACTGTGCTGTTGTGGGCTGCTGAGGGAGCCATAGCAGCGAGCACTGTTCATATTCCTTTTAGGTTCATTTTAGAGTAACCCCAGATGCGCTGACCTCCACAATGCTCGTCCAGTAGAATTCTAACAATGTCAGGAGGCAGAAATTATGATGTCACCTGTTCAATAGGAAAAAAAACGTGTCCTTTTTGTGCATCTCTGAGCTCCCAAGTCATGTTACTCTCAGCTCTTACTGGTCCAACTTTGGATAAAAAATCTCAAGCATGGCATAATATATAAGAGAAAAAGAGATTCCCAGGCTAGAAAATGAATATCACTGCTATGTAGAATATGTTATGCTTAAAGCTCCTGAAAACTCAGATTCTGCTTCAAAGATTACTTGATTGTGATTGGTGCACGCAAGTACGGGACATCACCTTTTTTGAGCCTTGTCCACTTTAAAAAAAAAATTTGAGTAGAACTCAGAGAAAGGGAAACGCAGATATCCGTCATGTGAAATACTCAAAACTGTTTGGAAGCAGATAGAATCCTCATGTTGGGTCCCATCGCTCATTGTAACAAGCTGAAGTTTTAGGAGCCTTTTTAAGTAATGCACTTCATCCTACACTCAATTTCTGGAAATGTGTGCACAACTGCTGCACATTTGGTGTGTCACTGCAGTTTGTGCTTTTAATACATTACAACCAACTGATCATTGTTATTATTTATATTATATATTTATACAAAAACGGTACAACAAGGCAGGTAACTTAAAACAGAAAGGGGACCTAGAATCAAATGTAGTATCTGTACTACCCACAGTCATGAATCCGTACATCCATAGGTGTATGCTTACCCGAAATACATAAATACATACAGCAGTTGTTTATCTCAACACCGTATAGTACAGATGGCACACCACAGGCATTAGGAGTATGTTATCGTATTTGGAAAAAAACAATTTTTTTTTTTTTTTAAACATTGCTCAGTCCAGCTAGTTATCACTGGAACCATCCACATCCATGTTGTTATTCTCAAGGAATTGATTATTCTTAATTTGTTTCCAGTTATCAGCCCATCCATCTGAAATGTGTTTCTCCATGTTGTCTTGTGTAATCCCATAACATGTTGTGTGACTTGTGATATTTCTGTGTACTGTAAGTGAGGCCCACACCCAGTAGCTGGAGCCTAGACAGTGTCAAAGAAGGCGCTCCATCCTTCTCTGACTCTTTTGGCAAATTGCTATGCCCTCCTGTACCTCCTAGGCCACCGTACTCAGGTAAAGTGGCAGATTGTGGTGAATGTTCCGATGAAGAATGATACTAATTTTCCACTCCAACTTTTGACACCTTGTGCTTCCTCCACCTCCTCCTACTACGACATTTCCCCATCTGAGGCTCTCATCCACTGTTTTCTGGATTACTGTTCCTATATTCTTGTTTATTCACTAACTAGCTCGAAATGCTGATATCTGCTAGTATTATATGTGTAATTTGAGTTGAGAACAAGGATAAAAATCTCTGTGGACTTTCAGGTGGCCAAAGTCGATCCCAATTAAAATTTCCAAAAATTCCTGGATTTGTGATTTATGTTACCCTTTCAGCCCCCCATAGAAATGTTAGTCTTTTTTACCATCAACTCAAACTGTATTTTAGTTGTTATTTACAGATGCAACAGACTTGACTTATTCCCCAGTGCTTTCTGATATATTGTACTGCCCAGCAGCGAAATAAGCAGATGGAGTGTTTTTCCTTCTGCCCTCATTGCATAGCGCAGTAACAGCTGTTGGATGTAGAAACAGCTTAAGGCAGCCAAAAGGACCTGCAGAACATCAGCGCATATTTGATTCATTGATGCTTTAAGCCACTGGCTACAAACACAGCTAAATGTGTGTATGTTTGCATGACTCAGGCTGTGTGTCAGCATGGTGAACGGAAGAAAACCTCCTCTAATTTGAATTTGCCCTCTTCTCTCTCTCTCTCTCTCTCTCTCTCTCTCTCTCTCTCTCTCTCTCTCTCTCTCTCTCTCATCTGGTTGTCAGCAGGCTCCTCGGCTAAAAACATGAGGTCGCAGTCTCCCGTCACGTCTAGATCGCCACAAAAGGTTGGTTCCGTTGGTTTTTGTCATTCACTTCTTCTGTCCGTTTGAGTTTTGGGACTTTTTTTTTAGTTTCTCTTTCTTTCCCTGAGGCAGCCTGACCTTGCTTAGTGACAGCCTTGGGGCCTTTATCCTGCACTGCTTACGTTTTACTGGCCATCTCCAGGGTCTTTATCCTACTCTGTGTCAACCCGTGGCCGGGGAGCTTTACACTACTGCTCACTGAAGCTGCTAACTGCTCCAGTGCTGCTGATTTTGTAGTTTTTATGACACTGCTGTCCCAAAGAGGACTGGCTGGAGGGCACTCATCATGTTAGCTAAATGTACACCTGGCAGGTGCTAACTGTCCACTGTGTTTAATTCAAGCTCTGAGAGGATTTCACCTGGCCTGCTTGCCAGAAATATGCAAAACCAGACGGATTTATTCCACTTTACTACATGTACTTGACAGTAAATTTAAATTTCAAAGACTAAACCATATTGTTTTTTCCCCCTTTACTATTGATGCTATGAGACCAGCATGTGCTTTACTGAATGTTTTTTTCCCCATCTCTCAACTAGCGTGTGTACCTCTGCGTTGTGTACCACTTCATGTTTTTATGTTTATCTGTAGTTAAACTGATGCGCTTTGTCTCCGAGCTCTGATTGGTTGTTAATGGGCTTCTTAGTAGTTAATACCAGTCTGCAAAAGCAGGAGAGGTCCAGTAGAGGTTAACTAGATGCAGAGAGAGCTTTTAAATAGGGTTAAAAAGTTGTTTTGAAACTCCAGTGAACCAAAGTCTGTCTGCTGCTAACTGTTATCTTCTTTGCGGGCTTGTCACGAGCAACAGTGCTAAGCTCCCAGCCTAGTTGCAGATCTGATGTCTTCTTACATGTGACAACTTCCAAGAATGCAGTTGTTTGTGGATGCTTGTGTGGTCTATGCGTGTGAGGCAGAAGTAGAGAGAGAGAACATCTCTGGAAACCAAAGTGTGAGTGACAGCTTGGCGTTCGTTCTGTGGCAGTAGAACAGGCCTGAAGCAAAATATCGTATCGAAGTACCAAGCTGCCCATCACAGCACAGCCAGAGACGGGTCTTCTGTGGACTCCAGAAGGCCCCATTATCAGGCACATACATCAAACACACACATCAGTCAGTGCAGCCAGGGGCCCATTACCAGACCACAAGTCCCAGGACAGTAGTGTACCTGCAGAAAACCCATGGGGCCAGTCGGACAGCGCTGCACTTACTCACCTGCAGAGGTAGAAATTATAATCAGGGGAAGCCTCCCTCTGGCCAAACTGGGCCAGAAATGTAAACAGCGTGTGAGCACTATATATTTTTATTTTGCAACCATTAGATTTGAAATTAAACAACAATGTGACCTTTACATTGTCAGAGATGACATTTAAAATGTTAATAAATAAATAAAACCAATCCATGCTCATATGATCTTGGATTGCTGATTACTGTCACCCTAAATCCGGCTTCTGTATCCCTTCAACACGCAATCAAACCTACCACATTATCCTCTATCCTCCCCCCAAAAAATGGATGGGGTGATTCAATAGGTTTACATCCCATGTGTGGCAGTAGTTCACCTAGGGGCTAATGAGATTATTCCAATCATAGATACATTAAGAAGGATGACCATGTTATCTCAAACAAACTCAGCACTATAATATATACAAAGTTCTATTTCGTATAGGCTTCGCCCTCTAAGGGCTACGCTATTGGGTTTATCCCTTCGCGCATGCGCAGTCGTGAAGATTTTCTTTCCCGCCCTAGCGTCCAGCTCGGGCCTCAACTACGTCCGCATTTACTGCATATATACAGAGCGGACCCGTTGTTCGACTCCCACTTTTCTTCAACTTCGCAGTATGAAGTCAAGCTCAAGACTCTTCCGCCGGTGCCCGTGTCTGCCCCTCCTGCCGGACCGGCTACATCCTTCCGCCGGACCTCCACCCCCGTTGCGAGCCTGCCTGGGTGCCGTTCACACCGGCCAGCTCTCACGCCACGCCTCCTGCCAGTTTTTGCGCCCGCCTGTCGTCTAAAGAGCTAACTCGACGGGCGGAACTTTTCTGGTTTGCCAGGCGGGCGGGGACAGACGGCAGCTGGGCAAACAGACAGGAATCCGCGGCACCTGGAGCCGCTGGCGGACGCGTTTTCCGACGACATGAGTCCGCTGACTCCGCTCTCTCTGACAGCGCTCCATCACCGGTTTCCCCTCCTCCCCTCGGGAGGGTCCCCCTCCTCCCCTTTGGGGGATTGGGCCTCGAGACGGCGATTGATCTTTCCCGCTGGAGCTCTCTCCGTCTCCCGAAGGCCTGGGGCACCGCCCGAGCGCCTTCCCCTTTGCCCCACCCGGCTCCAGCCTCCCCCGCTAAGGCTCTCTTCGCCGACCTGCCGGAGATCATAAGGGGCGGCGGAGCTTAGGCATAGCGTCCCCGGCGAGCTGCCAGCCCCGCCGTCGGCCTTTTGAGCGGTGATGTTTATGCCCAGGCCGCCCTCTTCACGGGCCCCACTCTGGCCGCCTTCGCGGAGCTTCGGCCATTGTGGAGGAGGCTTTCCTCCAGCCGGGAAACTGAAGGCTCCCGTCTCTCGCTATGCCCTTTTACTCGGGTTCAGGCGATACGACGCAGGTTTTCCTTCAGTCCCTCCCCTGGAGGGAGCCTGGCGTCCATTTGCTTCCGAAACCTACTTTCTTCGGCCAGCCGAAGCCCACGCCTCCCTCCTCTCCCCAGGATCAAGTGTGCGCTCAAGCACTGACCGGGCCCACCAATGTGCCGCCCAGGGGCTGGCCACAAAACAACATCGCCTTACTGGCCTCCCCTTCTCCGCGATGGCCACTCTACTCCGGCGCCCTCCCCTCGGCTTGCCACGAGATTGGTAAGGCTATGACGCCATCCTTACCCTGACCACGGCGTCCACGTGGCGCTGTCCAGGGTGATGGCTTGGCAGACTGTGCCCAGCGAAACATCTGGCTCCACATGTCTCGGCTGCCAGCGGCATTAGACGCGAGCTTCTGTACGGTCCCATAGCCCCCGATGGCCTATTGGCCCGCCTACAGACTGCCACGTCTCATCCTCCATCAAGCGCGGAGGACGCGAGCGGCTTCGGAGGCTCGGCTCGTGGAAGGCTCCTCCTCAACAGCACCACCTCGCCATGACAACCGTCACAAGCGGAAGCGCCCCGCAGCATCGGCTGCGGCTGCGTCTTCCCAAGCTTCGGCGTCGGGCCCCCACCCGTCCCCCTCCGCAGCGACAGACGATGCCACACGGCCGTCAACCTGCACAGGCCGAGAACCATGAGGCGGCCCCCACCTGGTCCAACCCGCCTCCGAGCCCCCAGCAAGCAGCAGCGGCGGTGGCAATGACGGGACGTGGGGATCGACTGTCCCTCTTCAGCTGAGAGTTGGAAACACAACGGCCCTTTTAAGGGCCACTCCCTCACATCTAAAGACTGTTTCCCTCACCGAACAGTCCCTGTTTGCTCTAAACAGGGCACTGTTATGACAGTTGTTCCCACACAGCACACACCCGGCCGTCGCCGCGAGCGGGCGCCACTGCTCCCCGCTGCGCAGGCAGCGGAAATGAGCGTCCTCCCGGGGACGACGACGCTTGTCCACCCACCTCCCCACGGCGATGCCGGCGGGCGGGGGTCGTTAACCCAGTGACCGCTCCGCCCCCACACGCGGCGACCGGCCACTGCCCTTTCGAAAAAGCCCTACCATGGGCTGGCGACCGCTCACTCGTTCGCCCAGCGCGATGGCTCTGCGCTCCCTGCTTGCCATGTCGGTGACACACTCAGACATGTGCTCGCCACTGTCAGAGTGCAGCGCGGCATGGATTGGCTTGACACACATGGACTCGTGGATGTCAAAGCTGATAACGGGTTACACTCCAGTTCGCCTCCCCCCCGCCCCCTTTCGCGGGTGTGTGTGAGACGACGGTTTCATCCCTGGCGAGTCAGACGCAATGACGTCAGAGTTAGAGGTTGCTGGCGAGCGGAGCTATTTCCCGCGTCCCTCCAGGGAGGAAAACGAGGTTTTTACTCTCGCTATTTTCTCACCCCGAAGAAGTCAGGAGGACTCGTCCCATCCTCGACCTGTCGAAATTCAACCTATGCATGGGCCGCCCTTCCACATGCTCACCATCAGGCACGTGTTGGAATGTGTGCGCCCAAACGAATGGTTCATCCGGATCTGAAAGACGCTTACTTTCACATCCAAATCATTCCCAGGCACAGGAAATTCCTGCGTTCTCCTCCAGGGGCCCGTTTCCGTTCAACCGCTGCCGTTCGGATACTCACTAGCCCCCCAAGTGCAGGAACGGCGCTCCAGCCCTACGAGAGGGGCATCAGAGTCCTCTTTACTTGACGATCTCTCATTCTAGCCCCCTCGGGAGCGGGGTCGCGTGCCACTATGAGAGTTCTGCAGCACCTACAAACGCTGTTTTTGCCATAAATTGGAAGAAAAGCGCCCTCGTCCCCGCACATCGTAGTTTATCTGGGCGTAGCCATGACTCGATCAGCATGAGAGCCAGGCTGTCAGCACCGAGGCAGGAAGCCCTGACTTCTCTGTTGTCCCGCTCAGGCCGCGCGCGACAGTGCCAGCGCTGTCAGTTATGCGGTCTTTGGCATGATCCGCGCACACACGGTGTCCCCCTGGGTCTCCTCCACATGAGAAGTCCAAGGTGGTTTCACCGCCAGCGGCTCGATCCCATTCGCCACAAATGGCGAATGCTGTCCATCCCTCATTCCCTCCAATCGACCTGGCATACTGGGGGAGTCCCCAACCCTGTCTTCCGGGGTTCCCCTGGCAGAGTGACGTCATATGTGACGGTGTACACAGACGCGCCCTCACTGGCTGGGGGATGTGCGATCACAGGTGGTGGGAGGGGCCTGGCCTCCTCCCCTCTCCCTCACATAAACTGCCTGGAGCTGTCCACGTGTTGAAGGTGTTGAAACACTTTACACCAGTGGTGACGGGGAGGCTGTTTAGTACGACGGACAACATCCGGCGCGCCTCATAAACCGCCAGGGCGGCATACGCTCAGCCCGGCTGTTAGAATAGCCAGACGCCTCCTGCTGTGGGCGCACAGCCACCTGCTGTCCTCTCAAAGCAGTATATCACCCGGGATTTTGAACCGAGCCAACTTGATGTCGAGGGGGGGGCCCTCCCCAACGAGTGGAGATTATCCCACTATCGTTCAAACGTTGAAGCTCGGAAGCAGTGGATCTGTTCGCTTCACGAGAGAACACATGCACACTGTGTTCCTTGACCGCGCGGGACAACCCTCCCCTCGGCGTAGACCGCCTTCTCCCACAACCCTGGCCCAAACCCTCCATATGCTTTTCCCCTCCCCCGGTCCCCTGATCCCTCGCCTCCTGGCGCGTCCAGAGGAGGATCTGTTATTTGTTCTGGTGACCGGGCACGAGCGCGTCTTGTTCCCACCCTCGTTCGCTGCTGGTGGCTCCCCCCTGCAGATTCCGTGGCGGAGAGACGCACTATCGCAGCTGAACGGTGCGATCTGTCATCCCCCAGTGATAAATCAGAGACTGTGGGGCTGGTTGCTGAGCGGAGCGCTTACAGAGATTAGGCTTGCCCCCCGCCGTGGTACGCACTATCCAGGCTCCAGAGCCCCCTCTACCATAGCGCAGACGCAGGCGCTGGTCTGCCTTCCAGCGCTGGTGCACAGAGAGGGACGCAGACCCCACATCGTGTCCCCTACCTCTCGTGCTGACGTACCTACAAACTCTGGTGGATATGATTTCTCCATCTACAGTCAAAGCATACGCAGCAGCCATCTCATCCTTCACGAGGTTTCGGTAGAGACAGTTTTTGCGCATCCCCTGGTGAACGTTCTGAAGGGGGTTAGGCGTCAAAAACCGGCTGTTCGCCCCCTCGCCCCCAATGGGACCTAGCTCTGGTGCTGCGGCTCTGGGGAAGCCCCCCTTTACCCTTACCAGGCTTCGCTCAAATGCTGTCGCTTAAGACAGCACTTCCTCCTTGCCCTACGCGGCCAAAAGAGTGATGATTTATGTGCACTGTCAGTTTCTCCGTCCTCCTCTCCATTAGGGGACGGGAGCGCAGCCACCTTACAGCCAATCCCTCCTTCACACCGAAGACTTTAACTAGTTCTTTTCGGTCAAGGGTGTTTTCCCTCGAGGGTTTTTTCCCCCCACCTCACGCTAACTGCGGAGGAGGCTCCCACCGTTGTGTCCGGTGCGCGCCTGTCAAATACATTTTACGCACGGCAAATATCAGAAAAACTCAGCAGCTGTTGTGCATTATAAGAACACTCCCAAGGATCACCCTCTCAAACGACGTCTGTCTCACTGGCTGTGCGAGGCTATTACCAGGCTTATAGCTCGGAAGGAAAGAGCCCCCCCAAGACATTCGGGGTCACTCTACGAGGGCTCTGTCGGCGTCTGCGGCTCTATTTAAAGGCATGGCCGACATTTGCGTGGCAGCCTCCTGGCTTCCCCTTGCCCCTTCATCCGCTTTTATCTGCGGTATGTCTGAATCTTCCATGTCTCATCGGTTTTGTCCACAGTCAGTGACGCGTAATGCGCGCTGAATGTGCAAAAAAAAAAAAAAAAAAAAAAAAAGCGGATGCCTTGATTGTTGCCAATCTCCTTCACACCTAGTGCTGATGACCCTGCGCTGCTGCTCACCTCTCCTGTACCTGGGGTATTTCTTGTGAGACACAGTTTTTATCTCTATTGTCATAATCATGTTGCATGCACGGAGGTAATCATGTCTCTCCTTGCATGCGGACAGGATCATCACGCTTAACCCCCATTATCATTGTAGGCCTACTACTGCATCATATGCGGGCCACATGAACCTTTCCGGCCACGCCATTGGCGGCAGGCTTTGTCAGAAGAATGACTCTGACTAGCCTTGTACATGTTGCTGGGGCAATGTGGTGTATGTTCGGCTTGTGACCTTGTACCGCAGGTGGCATTGACTACATCAGCTTCGCCCTAACCCAATAGCGATCCCTTAGAGGGCGAAGCCTATACGAAATAGAACGTTAGTTACTTGGTACTCCAGATTCTTTAGTATAGGCGTAGCCCTCTAAGGTCCGGGCCACCTGCTCCTAGAACATTAGTTGAAGAAAAAGCTGATGTTTTGGAGATCGAACAACGGTTCCGCTCTGTATATGCAGTAAATGACGTACGTTGAGGCCCGAGCTGGACGCTAGGGCGGGAAAGAAAATCTTCACGACTGCGCATGCGCGAAGGGTAAACCCAATAGGTAGCCCTTAAGAGGCTACCCTATACTCTAAGAGCGGGAGTTTACCAAAGTAACTAACGATTTTCATCCTGCTCGCCCCAGATGTGAAAAGGTTTGTCAAGTCGTGCATGGCAAATGGATACTTCTCTTAGTGCGTGCCTGGTGTAGCATGAACAATACAACCTTTACTGATCAATTTTATACTGCACTAGATCCAATCAAGTTTTAGCAGAAATAATGGCAGCATGGTGTAATTGCTTAGAAAAACATTTTTGATGAGTGATCTGATTTTTGAGGGGGAAAGTGTGGCATATTGTGTTTTTTACGTCTCGGCGCACAAGGCTGGTTGATGCAGTGTAAAAACCTGGCCCTCTCAATCTGTTCGCTGACTCCTTTTTCTTTTTAGTATTTATTGTTTTTGTAAGGCTGTGTCAGCACACATGTCGGAGATAGCAGAATATCGGGGGGGGGGGTTAATATGGTTGGGTGCTTTCCATAATTGTTTATGCACATTTTTTTCAAAACGTTAAGTTTTTGCCTCTTTCTCTCTCTCTCTTTTTGTGAAACGCTAGGTACTTTCACTTCAAGCCACTAAAACTCCTTTAAATGAACAATCTGAGAAGGAAAAACACTCTTCAGTCGAACTTAGGGGTCCAAAAAAAGTACAAACTGCTCCAGGGCTACGACTAATCACTATTTTCATTATTGATAAATCTACTACTACTAAACATTTAGTCCTTTAATTGAAAATCTTCAGCTGCCTCATTTAAAAAGGGCAGAAGCCGAAAAGGTTGTGATAGACTACTGGTCTATACAGGAAAAAGCTTATTATATTTTCCTGGATAGTTGCTGATGATGATTGATATTTTTTTTTCATTCTTTCTCTTCTTTTAGACTATAGTGCCACCTTTCACCCCTTCGCCCACCGAGTGCCAGTCCACAAGCCTGGTCTCCAATTCCCCCGTCCTCTCCGGCAGCTACAGCAGTGGCATCTCCTCCCTCAGTCGCTGCAGCGTGTCGGAAGCTTCTGGCACCGAGCTGCCTGCAGGTGATCACCCGTCCCACCCGCTGCCTCCTCCCACCACTTTGCCAAACTCTGTCTCTAGCAGCTCAGACGAGCCAATCCGCAGAGAGAACAAGACACCTCCCCCCTACAGCGTGTACGAGAGGAACAACCCCCGCAGGCCTGTGCCGCTGCCCCACAGTCTCTCCATCCCCCCACAGACGGACCCCCCGGCCCTGCCACCCAAGCCTCACCAGCTCCGCACAGGCAGCATGAAGCTGGACGGAACCTCCGACCCTCGAGTCCCCAGACCGAGGCCTCTGCCCAGGAAGGTGTCCCAGCTATAGGTGCTAGTTCAGGTCCAGGTCTGGAGAAGAAACACACTGGCGTATTTTGCACTTTTCTACTGGGCACTCACTTGTTTTTTTGTGATCTTCAGTTAAGCATTCCTGACCTACACTCTATCAAAAGACACAGGCCTATAGATTAACAGGCAGTCAAAAAAAAAACAACTGAAGAAACTGTCAAATAATGAAAGTTTCTTTTTGTATTTACTAGAGGGCATTGCATTGACTTTGACTTGGTCATTCCGCACTTTTAGCTCTAGTATGTATAATAGGTCACCACGGTCAGTCGCAACATATGTTTACCAGAACACTCTAGAAAAACACAGTTTTGATAGATGTAATAATCTCAAATATATGTATATTGGTATATATGAGAATTGTTTTTGCCTTAAGTATTGGAAACAGAGTCTTTTATCTGTCATTCTTGCACGTTTTTTTTTTTTTATTAAACGACTCCGTACATTTGTATACTATATGGCTAAAAAGGTGCTAGAGGCCTCGAGTATGCATTTCAGTGAAGTGTAGTAGAAACGGGTGTGTTCCCACAGTCATATCCACACAAGCAATGGTACAAAAAAGTTAACAATGCTAACAAAAATGGGTTATGATTCAATGAAAAAAAATGCTGTAATACCTGCCAGCTTTAAAATTCTGATAGAAATGACATTTTCATGCAGTGAGACATAAAGTTTGATAAAAGGTAACTTGGGCACAGTAATGACAGCAATTTTGAGGGTAAGTTAATGCCACATGGTTATATGTAAATCAAGAAAAGTTTTTTAATGGGATGTTTTCTAACAACCCACCATACTGCCGTTTCCTCTTACCAAAAATTGCCCCCATTAACAATAAAATCACGAGCCTGGACCAAACACACGGGAAAACGCTGGTGCAATTGCATATTTAGAAGCTTTGCCTTTGACCATTGTCATTCATGTGAACACACCCTATCCCTCCTGCATGATGTACATGACAACAGATCTTTGGGCAGTTGGGGGGGAGGGAGGGGGGTTACCAAGTATTGTGCCAAAGGAAAATGTACAGTGTGCTGTAAAGAAACCTTTTTGAACTAGGACCTGGAATCAAGAAGCTTAGAAATGCTCAACTAAAACCATATTTTTAAGAATGAATTTTTAATGTGATTTTACCCGGAAATCCTGATTCAACTGTAATCTACTGATCAGATGGGACTTAAGACAAGCACAAACCAGACTTTATCATCTGTATAACATTATTATGAACTTTAGTAATTGGAGTTTCACTGTCAGCAGTCACCTTAAAACACATGAGGACTGACGCTCTATTGAAGAAATATTTACAAACTAATCATTGTCAAATATTTGTACAGTTGAGATGTACTTTGTGTTTAATTAAAAAGATGGACGTGAGTTGGCTGCACTATAAATAGTTGCTCAGTTCAACCACGTTGCATTGCTGCAGTGAAGTAAGTGTTCTGTGGCAAGCACATTTCACCTTGTTTTGTAAAAAAGAGACATCAGATATTCATCAATCTTAAATTCCGTGCACCATTTTCTTTTTGGGGAGGGGTTAGCTTTAGAATTGTTTGTAATTTTCATTTTTGTATGGTTAATTTACTTTTTGATTTGTTGTGAATTTTTGAGATTAAATATTCACATTGAGAACCTGTAAATTATATGATGAGATTAATGTAAGAATACCAAATATAAAATGTGTGTATTACAATTAATGTAAATATTGTGTTTTTAACAAAAATGTAGCTATAACAATTTACAGCTTTGAATGTAATGTTGAAGCAGCAAATTATTATAAATGTTCAAACTTTTATGGTTTTGTGAGTGTAGAAAAACTAAGGTCATGCATAATGACACCTAACACATTTACAAGTTCAATAAACTGCAACCTATGTAATACAAATGGACTTATTGACAGATTTCTATGACAGTTTGGAGATTTGTGACTTAGAAGTTGTCTTCTTTTATGTGGTATTTAGGTTTCACATACGCAGAACACTCTCTCAGCACTGCAAAGATCATAAGAGATGAGACATAATGCACAGCCAAGAATTAACTGGCTCAATTCCTGTTCTGGAAGGAAGAAGGAAGTGATTTAAGTAAGGTCTAGTAATTGTTGGCGGGGAATCACATGGAATGTAAATCTTTTACCATTTGAAACTAAGCACAATCGGCGAGGAAGCTTTTTTATTCTTAAATTTAGCACTGTATTCAAACTTGCTAAGGTGAATACTTTATGGTTTGCTTAGTTCTTTGGATTTCTTGGGACAAACCATTAACTATATAAAATAGGGACAAGCTAAAAAAGATTGACCCACTGATCAGGTAAGAACAGAAGGGTAATTTGGGGCAGATGGAGCCCCCACCTGCTGGCAGCAGGAAACAAGGTTAATAAGTGATATTAAGTAGGCCTAATTAGGAATTAATCCAATTTTACGACATAAAACACCCTAAGCCAACTGTTATTTCTAATTATTTTACAATTCAAGGACAGTGGATAGAATAGTTTTTAAATGGTGATTTATGAGCTTTGCTTGAAAGATCGCCACACACTCTATATGTCACGTGCCTTAAGCGTGGGAAAAAAAAGCGATGCCCCTTGCGACTGATTGACTGTTGCCCTTCTGCAATTTGATTGGCTGTATGCCAGGTACTGTTGTCATTTGCTCGTAGTTGTATTTCTTTTAAAGAAAATATATGCTCACTCACCATGAACACTGTGGATTATCTTCGACAGCACAAAAGTGAAAGTGTGCATTTTGAAGAAAAATTTGAGATTTAACACTTTGGTGCCCTCCAGCCGCGGGATATTGTTATGAACCAAACCTCTGGTAAACTACTGCCGATTTAACGTGGAGTGGTCCTTTGGGGGGGGAAAGCTAACTGCTAACGTAAGCGTGTCAGAGGATACTTTTGCTTCCCTTGTGTGTTATTCTGAGGTGATACTCGAGAAGAAATTGACAGTGCGCACAAACTGGTTTTACAGAAAAGTGGAGGAGAACAGGTAATTGGTGTCCATTCGTATCAACGTTATCGTCTGGGATAAACTGGGCAAAATGTGAAAACACCATATCAAATTGTGTAACTAGCAAATTTTCTGGTTTCGCATCTTATTTTATGGTTTTTATCAGCCAAGCTAAGCATAATACTGACATGAACAATACATGTTCAGGTCCTGGAAGGCCTTTTTTGCCTATCTGCATTACAGGCTATGCTGTTTTAGAACATCATTGGTTGCCTCTCCGTAGCATGCGACAGATGGCAGTACATCCGGTTGAACCTCCAAGGCTTGTCAAGAAAAGTTGCTGTAAAACCATAGACTGTATATTATTGACGATCTATGTGTAAAACATATAGAAACACAAGTTATACATGTGGAACAAAAGTGAAGAGCTTGTGTAAGAGCAGTGTACCTGTAGTGTCTCCCCTAACATGGGCTGCAATGGGGAAATTGTCCAACCATCCATCCATCCATCCATCTTTGTCCTCTTTCTCGGTATTGGGTTGCGGTGGGAGCAGCTCCAGCATGGGAAAATTGTGGTATCAACAATTTAAGTATTGTTCAATACTTTCCACCACTTTGATCTCTTAGGACTTTTTATATATTAGAGATTTTTATGAGTAGGCTAGGCCTAATAACCATTTGTCAGATTTTCTGTTTCTGCAATTTGGGGGAAATTCACCCCTTTTTTATCCACAAAATGCTTGTACCTATGATGAGTATAGCGCTGTGGAGACCTGGCATTGTATTGTCGTCGTGTTGACTCAGTGAGCTTTCCGCCTAACTGCTAGCTCTCTCCACCTACACTATTCATGTTACATGTTTTGCTGCACCAAACACAGGATTGTGATACACAGGATCTTTGTAAAAACAACTGCAACCTTTTTTCATGTCCCTACTTTCAGATGTTGGTCCCAAATGGTTGATTCAGATTGACACCAAGTTCTTTTTTATGATTTGTTAATATGCACCTCTCCATAGATTTCACATCGTTTGGCATCCACAGCTATGCGTTAAAGCCTGTAGAAATCTCCCTCTGGTACACACGTGTTTCAGAGGCTGTAGATGAGTTACTGGTGTATGAAAGAAGACACATTTACACAAGGGAGAAAGTTCCCAGTTTCATACAGACAGCACAACAATTGTGTGTTAATGGAACTGGGCTGCTTGACGGAGGGGCCTTGAACAATTGGGAATTATGATGGTGTATAAATTGCATTTGTTCTCTGGCTTATACACATACAGTGTGTGTGTGTGCAGCGCTGTGATTGGGAGACAAGCACACTTCACCTGTCAGCGCCCATCATAGTTGTTGGTGGTTGGCTGTAATTTGACAGCAATTATCATGTCAGAAATGGAATTCCCGGCTAATCTTAAAGTCTCCCTGTAACAGAGGGCGCATACTGCAGCGACGGAAGAGACGTGCCTCCGCCATGCAGCGAGCCTGGGAGAATTGTTGTCTGTTACAAACCTCCACGGGCTTGTCAATCTCCCCACCATTGAGAGAAGAGCTGCATTCGGCTTGTAGTAGCAGGGAACAAAGCATGTCCTGGTTAAAGGACAGGAGAGAGTTAAGCAGGCAACAATTTTCTGCTGATCCTAGACATTTTACATTTGTGGTCACAGATAGCTTTGTTACAACAAAAGGAACCATAGCTGGAAGGCACAGAGCTGTAATATGTAAATATTACGAACCTGCAGAGCTCCCTGTAATTGTAGAGACGTTCAGCACGTGTCTAAAAGATGCGGCATTCATTATATCTAGCACAATATTTTTGCTAAACAATTTAGCCCTATTATAAAAGCACTAAACATCCTCCGTTTATTGCATTCACGGGTGATGATACATAATTATCAGGGGAAAGGCAGTGCTAGGTATTAATTTAAAGTTGCCTGGGGTGTATTTTGGAGAACACACAGCCGCAGAGAAACCCAAGGTGTTTGTCTCGCTCTGCAAATCTCTCCAGGGAGAGGAGAAGCTGGAGCAGCTCTGCAGGGAGCAAAGAACCTCCATCTCAGAGGCACACCGAAGAGAAGTTTCAAAGAAGTTTGTCTTTCTGCTCCACATGTATATCTGCTCTGTTGTGTTCAGCAGCTTATGGGGGGATTTTCACCTGACAGCTTCAAATACTCCAGGTCGTTTTTAATGTCATGATGAGTGAAGTTGATTTTTTATTTTATTTTTTTGCTTTTGCAGTCCTCAGAGGAGGACTATTGCCTCAGCTGAATAAGCAGTTGACTGCTAGTTTTAAAAGCTTTTGAATACTGAAGAGAAGTACAAGACAAAAAGAGATTGTGTGTGATCAGTGCAGTATTTTTCTAAAATCACTGCAGCAAAGTGTAGAGCAGGGTTCAACCATTTGTGCTAACAAAATGTAGAATTACTTGACTTTTAAAAACATTTATCCTTAATTACACTTTGTGGCAAATTAAGTTTGAATGCAAAGTAGATGTTTTGAAAAAAAGTAACCTGCTTTATGCTGGTAAATAATTAAATTAGAATTAGAATGGATTTCACACCTTTTTTTATAACGCCACAGAGAACTAGTTTGGTCGCATAACAAATAACGAGAGACAGAAAAGTAAATAAGTGATGCCCTTAAAAACAAGACCAATAAAGCAGGTAAAAGGAACTTTTTTTTAAATTTACATTTGTAACAATACATTTGAAACTAAACCTTAAATATGTAAAAAAAAAAAATACAACCCATATATGAGGGGGAAAAAAGCAAATATCCCATGACATTTTTTCACAACACAGAAGACCTTGATTGTGGTGTGAAGCATTCAAAACCAGTCCCTTAACCCAATTTTTTTTCAAATGCTAAAAACTCAAACAGAGTTTGACACATGCGGTTGCAAAAGGAAGTCTGTTTCTGTGAGAAAGTGACTCACTTCTCACTTGATTTAACTCAGTAAACATGTTATGGTCTCAATTGCTAGTTTTAAGTCTTCTGCAAAACAGAATTATCTTTTTTTTTTTTTATTATGGCCTCGTTGATTTTAAAATTGGTGAGGTCACACATGCTTTGTCTGTTAATGTATACAGTCTATGATTTGAACACGTTTTTTTGCATTTCTGTTCATTTAAACCAAAGTAATTTAAAACTGGCTTCATACTCATAAATTGAAAAAAGCAAAGGCTGGATATACATATATACACACACACACACACACACAACTATAGTGTGTGTGTGTGGGACTAATGTAAAGTATTAATACCACCTGTGACAGCATTTACCCGAAAAGAATTAAAAGTAACATTGCTCAGTATGCTAAGCCAGTGCCCTTTGAGACTCTTATCTAGCACTTGAACCACACTACTGCAGCTATCTCATTATCATATGCCCCTATCCTTTCCAGTGAGTCCTCCTCCGAAGGTCGGCAAACTGCGACCCTGTTTACTGAGCCCACCAAGGGTTCTCGACCCGGCTTCAACTCCAGCCCCTTTGCTTCAGTAGTCTGCACAGCAGGACCAGAGGGCAGCTGCATCAAGACTTGCATCAGGCCAGCCATGCTAAGAGGTACCATTTTGCCCTTATCTAACCTCTCACTGTCAACCGCCCTCATTCTTAGTGGGGGTGTATATTAAATTAAATGCTCGGCTCTCTCCATCTCCGTTCTCTTGGGTGATCGCCTTAGTTCTGCCTGGCTAGTTCTAATTTTCTTGTTTCCCCTACACACATGAATAAACATAAGGTCAGGTGAGATTTCGAAGCGTTGTCCCCGTAAGAGTTTGCTGTTGAGTTAAAAAAACAGCTCATGGGTTATTTAAGGGCAGGATGTATCGCACAGTAAGGGCAGTGGGAAAGTTAACCTCCCTCAGTACAAAGTAGACTAGTTAGGGGTTGGAGAGTACAATTTAAAAAAACTGGGAATTGCCCTGAATGGAGAATGACGTAAGTGGGACAATATTTGAGATGTTTTAAAATTGGAAAAGACCAATTGTTTTCTGGAACGCACTGGTGTTCATGTCAATTTTTTTTTTTAAATTGACGCTCACATCTACCTCATCATAAAGACAGTCAATCAATTTAATATGCAATATAAAAATAGTATTATTGATCCAGGTGGTGGACTAACATAATATATTCATATTGATGTAATCTGTCCGTAGTTACTGAAATGGTATGTATACAGTTACAGATTGAACAGGTTCTATAGTGGGATTATCTCTGTTTGACATCTTATTTCTAGTGTTTCTATCAGATAATACAATTATACAAAATAGAGACACAGTTAAGGCCTGGTCGCACCAAGATTTAAAATGCAAATTTAACTTATTGAACTTAAAAAATTGTAAGGTGAATTTGCTAGTTCATATTTGGAACTTAAGAGAACATTTTCCATCCTGGAGAGAAACAAACCATTGACGAGAGAACATTTTCGGGGAATAACTCAAAAAGTGAAATCCATTCGTATTTGAGCCGGAGAACAGTAAAGAAGAGAAACACCAGAAAAAACAGAAATGCAATGGAATAATTAGTAATGGAGTGAAATAAATTTAGAAGTTGCATGAAAATGTACTGTACAATTGACATTTTATTGTTGCACACACAGAACTTTGGCACCTCCAGCAAAGCTCTGATACGGACACATAAAAAACAAACAAGAACTGCACCTCTATCACCCTCCTGGACTAGCCTCAGTCCTTTCCTCTACTGTGGTTCACCACTTATTTAAATTTAAGTATCCTGTCCTGCATTTTCCATCTGTAGAAGAGCTCCCCTGTATCTTCTTTTTTAATATCTTGGTCAAATGGTTTCCAGATTTTGTCGTACGCCCCCAATTAGTTTTTTAATACAAAAGTTAATCTCTCCATGGACATACTGTACATTTGCCATATCCTTGATCCAGGCACCAATTGTAGGTGCCTTTAGTTTCTTCCAGATGAATGGTATAGTCCTTTTTGCCCATAGTATTGCAAAATCAATACATTTATATTCTTGGGGTTTCAGGTTCAGATTTGTTGAATACGGGTGCAGCAATATCATCTTGGGGTCAAGTGGAATGTTCAGACAAGATGAACATAGTTTTCACCTCCAGTATATTTTACCTTTGTCACACTCACAGACACAGTGCATAAATGTTCCTTTAGCCTCATTGCATTTAAAACAAAGGTCAGATATATTACTGTTCTTATTTAATTTGACAGGAGTTGTGTACGGCAACGGCCAGAAGTTTGGACACACCTTCTCGTTCAATGCATTTCCTTTATTTTCATGACTTCTTACATTGTAGATTCTCACTGAATGCATCAAAACTATGAATGAACACATGTAGAATTATAAACTTAACCAAAAAGTGTGAAATAACTGAAAACATGTCATGTAGTCTAGTTTCTTCAAAGTAGCAACCATTTGCTCTGATTACTGTTTTGCACACTCTTGGCATTCTCTTGATGAGCTTCAAGAGGTAGTCACCTGAAATGGTTTCTCAACAGTCTTGAAGGAGTTCCCAGAGATGCTTAGCACTTGTTGGCCCTTTTGCCTTCACTCTGCGGTCCAGCTTACTCCAAACCATCTCGATTGGGTTCAGGTCCGGTGACTGTGGAGGCGCAGCACTTCATCACTCTCCTTCTTGGTCAAATACCCCTTACACAGCCTGGAGATGTGTTTGGGTTCATTGTCCTGTTGAAAAATAAATGATGGTCCAACTAAATGCAAACCGTATGGGATGGCATGTCGTTGCAGGATACTGTGGTAGCCATGCTGGTTCAGTATGCCTTCAATTTGGAATAAATCCCCAACATTGTCACCAGCAAAGCACCCCTACACCATCACACCTCCTCCTCCATGCTGCACGGTGGGAACCAGGCATTCAGAATCCATCCGATCACTTTTTCTGCGTCGCACAAAGACACGGCGGTTGGAACCAAAGATCTTAAACTTGGACCAAAGCACAGATTCCCACTGGTCTAATGTTCATTCCCTGTGTTTCTTGGCACAAACAAATCTCTTCTGTTTGTTACCTCACCTTAGCACTGGTTTCCTATTTGCTATTTGACCTATGAAAGGCTGATTTGCGCAGTCTTCTCTTAACAGTTGTTCTAGAGATGTGTCTGCTGCTACAACTCTGTGTGGTATTCATCTGGTTTCTAATCTGAGCTGCTGTTAACTTGAGATTTTTGAGGCTTGTGACTAGGATGCACTAATCCTCAGCAGCAGAGGTGACTCTTGGTCTTCCTTTCCTGGGGCGGTTCTAATGTGAGCCAGTTTGGTGTAGCGCTTGATGTTTTTTTGCGACTGCACTTGGGGACACATTCGAAGTTTTCGCAATTTTCTGGACCGACTGACCTTCATTTGTAAGTAATGATGGCCATTCGTCTCTCTTTACTTAGCTGACTGATTCTTGCCATAATATGAATTTTAATAGTTGTCGGTATCAACTGTGTATCAACCTGAATTCTGCATAACACAACTGATGGTCCCAACTACTTTAATAAGGCAAGAAATTCCACTAATAAACACAGTCCCCACTTCTCGTCCAGATCCAATGCTACCACATCTTTAAGTTAATTACTATTAGAATTAGTCCTTTTGGTGCCTTATTCCTGTTTTTGTCTGGTAAATTTAGCTAACTGTAAGGACAGCTATTGCTATTGGAGGTGTACCTTTATGAATGACCGCTGTTTGACTTGGGTGCCTGGGTCTGTTTCCCAACGGTTCAATAAACTGCCGTTAGCGTCCTTAGCACCAGCGTTAAGTGATGACCACAATGGCTGCTAGCTGGCTGGGGCTGTGGATGTATCCCTGGGACTTTTTTCTGCTCTCATCCTGACTGAAGCCTTGCAGTGCTGGGAGTCTGAGGCAGAAGACAGGGGTGTGCTAGCTAGCTAAATTATCTCTCTATGCATTTAACGTTGAATTTGTGGGAGTTGTGAATAGTGGTAAAAACAAGCATACAAAAAATAAATGAGTGTGTTAAACGTTGTTGTAATGTTTTGTTACCCACCGAGAATTAGCTAATGTTATAGACCAAGCACATTAGCATTAGCTACATGTCAACCAGCACCTTTACAGTAGGCACCAAAGCACTTTTCCTCTTCCCATACCGGTTGGGATCGGAATTGTCTAGTACTGTTACATTACCATCATTCTTATGGCTCATTCCAACGAGTTAATGAACCACTGAAACGATTTTGGAAACATTGTTTTAAGCTACAAAATACTCTGTGGTGCTGGATCGATATTGAAATCAATCAATATCAATAAATAAGGGATTTGTTGTATATCTGTGTTGCAAAGTGGGATGTAATCAATGACAAAACAATGCAATGTGGCAGAAAAAAAAGTTGTATTACGTTTGTCACTGCCCAGTGTGAGAAGAGTGCAGATTTGAGTCGCGCATGCTCAAATATAAACCGTTTATTGCATAACACGTCATACTGAAATTTGTGAAATCCATGAAATAAAGTTTTCTCATTACAAACAACAGAAGATGGAAGTAATTTCAAAAACGTTTTAGCTATCTATGATTGTTTTGATTGCTAACGTTAGCTCAAAACGCCATTCAATTGACAGCCTTTGTTGTCTTTGATTGCTAGCTTGTAGTCAGCAATGAACAAACTTGGTGAAGTAGGTCCATTTTTACTGTAAAGACATTACAGAAGTCTCTCGTTAGCATCTTGTATGCTACTTGTCGCAAAGTGCGCAACTCAGTTTCATTTGTCGCAAAGTGACGCATGCACGACTCAAATATGCACTCTCCTCACGTTGGGCAGTGACGTTTACTAAGACCCTTTTGTTTCTTTGCCTTTCTGCAAACCTTTCATTTTGCTGCTTGTTTTCGATGGTGTTTGAAAATAAAACACTCTCACAACTTAGCACCCGGGTATTTGATGAAGTGCTGGCGACAGGGAAGGATAATACACTGCTTGTGTACGCATGGTTTGATTCCTGCAGGAGAAGGACTTTACTGGGCTTTTACCGCTTCAGCTAGACAGCAGTGAATGGTTCTTTTGTTGTAGCAATGCAGCTCTGAGGGGGTTTCTCACAATAAGTTTCTATTGATTTTTCTGGTCATGTCATCAAATTGTATGTGGCTTGAATCGTGACTACTGTTTTCTAATCTGCTCCCTAAGGTTCCTTTCTTCTAATAACTTTTTTCCCATCCTATCTGGATAGGGCACAACTTAACAAAGGACAGGGAGAATAAAAGCTGGGATGAAAACTATAAATAGAAGTAAACAAAATGAGCAGACCTGCCGTGCAAGTTACTTGTTCAATAAAGTTCCAGGACATTTGATGAATGCTAATCCTCAACCATTTTTGGTTTCCCTTGTTGTAAACATTAGACTACAAAACATTCAATGGTGGCGTTTTGATGTAGCCGGTTGGTAGATGCAGTTCTACCATACTGCACTTGGGGTTTAAGTGTAATTATAGGTGCATTGACATTGTACGCAGCTAGCTCTTTGACTTGATTTTAAAGCGAGACTATTTAAACAAAACAATCTTTCTCTAGTAGTCTTGTGTAGCTTATGGTTGCTAATGTTGGCTACTATTAGCAAACCTCACATTTTATGTTAGCAATTGTTTGTTTTAAAGTTTCCTATCTAACTGACATCATTGTCAATTTCTTGACTTTAGGGCTCTTCTCTACATGTGGTACTGTTGCAGGGATGTCATAGATAAACCTTTTATTATAAAAACAAAAGGCAAGGCAGGTTAATATAACAGAATTACAAGGCAATATAAATAAACCCCAAAACCAAATAAACTTAATTAAGTGGAAGGTAAAAGTGAAAAATGGAAAAAAACGTCAAAACCGAAGAATTGCAATAATGGTACAGTGAGAAAATGTAATAAAACAGAAGTTATTTAAAATTAGAAATAGTTGGAGTGCAACTGAACATTGCTTCTTCATCTTGGCAACTCTGGGGATAGTAAGTAGACCCGTCCCAGATGACCCTGGAGGTAGAATTTTAAAACATAGCATTCACAGACCCATCCTCAGACTGCCTGGATTTTGGCACTTTCAAACCAACATGAGCAGTGTCTGTCCAGAGTATCTCATAGCTTGCCAGCCCTTGGCAACAAATCACAATTTGCATATTAAACTGGGCCTGTCATATATTAATATTATGTATACATCATGTTTGAATGTTTTTAATATTAGACATGTGTTGAAGGCACAGTGAATCCTTAATCTTGACTGTATGGCTAGGTTACCATAGTAGCTACCC
>NC_045755.1:7642791-7650527 GCF_008692095.1 Etheostoma spectabile | reverse complement strand
CCCCCCCCCCCCCCCCCCCCTTGCATTAACTCTGAGGACCCCCTAGGGGTCTCGGACCCCCTGTTAAATATCTCTGTGCTAGAGTATACATCAACTGAGGAGATGCTACGTAAATTGGTCAGCGTATTTCTTTCTTTACAGAACGGTATAATGACTTTAAATGTCCATACCTATTGATGTATCTCTATTGTCATACAAAAATCATGAATTTATATTGAAACATTTTTTTCAGAAAGGTCTGGATTGTGCACATACACTGTGTTAAACAACTTCTGTATGCTTTGGTAAGGCCGTCCGATATGCTATAATTTGCACATCAGGCATCTTCTCTCTAACTCACTCTCTGTGTGATACTGGGGCCATCTGTTAATGTGCTGCAGTCTTAATTATGCTCTCATAACGCTAAGTCAATCAGAGATGTGCCTGAGCCAAGTGTAACACACCTAGCAGGGGCTTTATCGATCAAAAATTATCCTCCCGGGACTACTGTAGCTCTCACCAGCTCTGGCATTCTCAGTCAATTTGTCTCAGCACAATGGTCAGGCCTTGTTTTGGTAGCAGTGTTTGTACATATTGTATCTGGAAGCTAAATATGTAGACACTGGTCCTCAATTACACAAAGCTTGGCATTTATCAATATGGGCGTGAGCAGAGGCTACTATCAAGTCTCCCTTCAAGTTCAAACTCATGTACGCAAGTTTTCGAGTCAGTGTGGATTTGCTCTGCAGCATGTAATCCGTTTAATCACTTATCGGCAATGGCAAGAAAACAGGGTGCCCTAAATGTAGTGATGGAGCCAGATGACCCGATGCCTAGAGAGCAGTGTCCAGTACAGCTCCAACTGGGGGCTATATGAAGAGACAGAATATTATTTCTCACTTTTATAAGGTAAAGTGTTATGTTTAGCAATTATACACAATACAGGAAAAATGACAATGCACAACATTTTTATTCTTCACGTTTTCTTTTTTAAATTGTTGTTAAAGGCCACAAGTGAACAATTTATTTCTGCCATTGACCAATATATTTCGGCTTGTTTTTCCAGCCCCTCTGCTGTCAGGAGACAGATCAGAGTGGTGGTGGCACGGTGGGTGGCGGAGACGCGCTCTCCCTCACAGCTCATGGTTGCCTGGCTCTGACTCATGAAAAAATTAAGTAAAATATGACACTGCATAAACACTACCTTGTATATTTAAATGTAGGTACACCTACATGTAGTCCTAAGAGATTGTAATATAAGCCTGTGTATTACTATTAGGACTATAGGGTTAGGGTCTCGCCATGTCGCAAATTATAGGGGCAAGGCCTTAAAACCAAGACTATACTGGGGCGTGATATTTAAATTATGATTGTTTTCAGCCTCTGCATGCTCATATCTGCGCTGGTTTCTACATTAGGTTGATAAATGAGGGCCACTGTCTTTGTTTCTCAATGTTTTAACTTTCAGTGTCACTCAGTATAGCTGTCTCATAGTTAACTGGTCTTATGGTAAGTGATCCAGCCCTAATTGCTCTTTTCTGCCGTGTTGCTTTAATGAATATGGAATGGTGGGTGCATGTTAGTAAAATGCTCTGTCTATCTGTTGTGCGGTCAGAAGCCTGTTTTTTTTTTAGGTTTTGGAGAGCTTAGTAAAATGATGCATTACATCAGCTGCCCTTCTTTTATGATTGTGCATAGCTGTGTGTAACATTTTCAAGCAGTGGCAGCAGTGAATCCAGTCCTAACAAACAAAGTGCATTTAAAAATAATGAGCTGCGTGAGTTGTCGAAGGCCAGCAATGTGAGGTACTTATATCTTGAATCTCAACACAGTTCAACATAGCGTTATGTCAGAAAGGTTATATTTTAGTTCAACATTAAGACTGATCCAACTGATCCCTGCTGGAGCTGCTCTCCCCCGCGACCGGCGGATAAAGGTTGATGGATGGATGAAGATCCATCGGCTTACGGACAAAACAAACGTTCCCATAACATCTTACAAATAAGAAACCTTACCTACATTCTACTTGGCTCATTTACAGTTTTTTTTATATAAATGCCCTAATGTAATTATTTGCATTCTTCTCTGCAGAAGACAAAAGAAATAGCATTTATAAGTATGACCCCTCTGTTTGAGGCAGCAGAAGAAGTTTCATAACACATTTCACTGAACGAACCACTGACATTCAGCCGACCTCATTCCATATCATCTCCTGGTTCAAAAGTTCATTTGAAGAGGCGCTGGTGTACGGAGCATTAGTTCCCTGCCCAGTCTGCTCTCTTTCCCTCAGTGGGCTATCAGGCTCCATTGGTGGCTTGGCTCTAATCTGCCGGCTCGGGGGTGTGTTTCCTGCGTCGGATATGGCCCAATCCATCTGTCTTCATCAGTGAGCTGGGGCGACTGTGGGCTTGGGCCAGCAGGACCCCGCTAAGCACAAGCTGCTAGCTGCCTTTTACACCGATTCTCACCAAGTGGGACATATTTACAGTTCAGCAAGCTGCCGGGTAAGCTCTTAGCACCTGGATTTTTCCTTTTTCTCTTGAGGTTTTTGTCAGGTTCATAACACTTTACCTTACTAAATAATGACGGTCAAGCAAGAAAACGAGACTCAGGCGGCAAATGAGCAGTTAATTGACAGTTGCAAAAGGGAAGCCACCACCAGAGCAGCCTTTCCGCAGCGCAGCTCTAGTGGGAACTTCAACAATTTCTCTGCAGCTCTGTCCCTTTATTCAAAACACACACAGAAGATTCACAGGTGTTGATGTAAGGAGGGGTCTAATGCCTACGCCAGAGACCCTGGGCTGGCATGTACTCTGACTGACCTCGGATCTAAGGCTCTTGTTATCTTCTGTGATATGCAACAGCGGGACATTTACTGCCTTTTGTTTAGGCAGCAGTAACTGAAGACACAGACACGGCTTGAAAGAAACATGGTATTGTTAAATGTGCATAAAGTTATAAATGAAAGTCATAATATTTTAAAACACTACTGCAAAGAAATATTAAACAAAAGACTTATAAAAATGAATTTCTCTGTCAGTTTTGTTTGCTCTGTTTACCCCCTTTGACTCTCAACACCCTCCACAGCCTGTGCTTTCATGTGCTTATTTATTAAGGGTGTAACGATACACGTATTGAACCGTTCGGTACGAGGCTTTCAATAAGGTACACATTACAAACCAAAAGATTTGTTGGTCTAATCCTATTTCACTTAGAGAAAAAAGAACTTGTGTGAAATACACTGTTCTCAGTGCCGCTGCACTCAACAAGGCAGACAAATGACGTAACAGACAATGTGCTCTCTCCCCCTCCCACTCCCAAAGAAAAACTCAAAAGCATAACTCGCTACGCTGAACTAGCTTGTTGCAATATGGCTTATAACGTTAATGTGACTATTTCCAGACCAGAATTAGAAAGTCCTCCAATAATCAACAGATCTGGCGTTTGGAACCACTTTGGTTTCTCTCTAAGTTATAAGAGTTATGGTAAGGGAATGGTGGATTAAAAAAAACAATGGTATGTTGCATCTGTTACACGAGAATAGGCTACACCAGTGGGAGTACTATTCAACTCATTTACGCCGCCATCACCTCAGTGTGTCAATAACTGAAACTAGACGAAAACAAGAAGCAAAACACACTCTATAAACTATCCCTGCAGCACTTTCCAACTGATTCAAACAGGGCAAAAGACATCACTGCAGTGATTGGTACATTTCTAGCTGCGGATATGAGACCCTACTCTGTAGTGGAAAACACAGGTTTTACGAACATGGTTAAAGTTATTGAGCCCCATTACGCTATTCCTTCACAAGCCCATTTCAGCCTGACTGTAATTCCTCCTTTGTACAAAAAACAAAGCCCAGACGGCTGGACTTCAAGGGCTACACAAAGCTGCCTGACTGTAACCTGTATATGTTTTTTATAAGGAGCTGTTTTTGTTTTATATTCTACTAAGAAGACACCCCAGAGGATGGGTCAAGTATAGCTCTGTCATTGTTCAAAGTAAAAAAGACTTTATGATGTTAGTTTTAATAAATAAAACTTTTTTAAAAAAATCAAGTATAATTCTCTGGCATTTTTCTTTTTGCTGTGTCAAAAACGTACCAAACCGTAACACCACTGTCTCGTAATTAAACCGAACTGTGAATTGTGTGATCAACCCTACTGTTTAGGAATCTCAGTGTCATTCTGTCTGCCAATATGACTGCATCTCTCATATTTCAGGTCATAGAGGTTAACATGAGTACATAAATAGTGTTGGTTGGTCGTCGACTCTAGACAAGGCTTTTGAGAGTTTACAATGGATGGACCACACACAGTAGTTGTGGGTTTAATTATACTATAAATTACTGAGACTGCCAATGGCTGTTCTGCTTGGCTCCACTCACACATGAAGCCAAAGAGAAAGTTCAGAACAATCTATAGATATATAACAATTAAATTTTCAGTTGTCATCCCAATTATCATTACTGTTGCCATGACTTTAGTCTATGATGGAGAGGCGCATACACTTTTGTTCCCCATCCTCTGTCTTCTTATGACATTCTTTGCTTATTTTCCATCCAGTCATCCATCTATCCATGTTTTATCACACTTTCACTATAATCATGTTAACTCACCACTTTGGCCAACAGCTTCTGCATATACCTCGCTGGCATAAAGTAGAAGTTTTGTTGATAGCTCCTCAAAATGAAAACTAAAGAGCTCCTCTATAAACTCGCCAGTTTAACAAACAGTGCTTGAGTGCAATTTGCTAAGATAAATGCTAAAATAATACCTACTACTTCCTGTACTCGCTAATAAAGGCAGGTGACCATGTAGAGCGGGTCACAGTGCCCTGATTGATTTTGGAGGGCCTGCTACTTAGCATGGCGAGACACTAAGCTAATTACCTCCCTTATGAACACCCGCCTGGCCTTTAGCTCCTATTGAATAAAGCCATAGGCTCTCAACGATGAGACTGGGCTGTGGAGGCCCAGAGGCCGGGGGTCCTTCCTATGGAAATCATTTTTGGTCTAAATGGCAATGAGATTAGTGCATTACTGATTTGATGCTTTGATTTTTCTTTTCCACCTCCCCACAAGCTCCCCATTCTATTCCAACTGCCCTGGAGTATTGCCATGTGAGCAAATGTAGATTAAGTAGTGTGTCTGCATCAGTTAGCATTCTGAGCATGACATTTGGCTCAAACACCATTAGTACAGCCTCACAGAGCTGCTAGCATAGTAAGTCTTGCTAAAATTCTTTAACCATGTTTAAGGAGTAAGTTTAAATTCTGTTTCCCATAGTTTTCATGGGAGCAACCATGACATGTAGTACAATGAAATAGGTAAACAACAAAATTGCCTGTTTAAAACAACATTCCTTTTGAAGCATTTTGTGAATGATAAAATGGCTTGTCTTGTGTATCTAGTATTTAAAGGCAGTTTTGCCAAAGTAGATTCAGTGGACATGACATCAACAATATTCACCTTGTTGCTACAGTAAAATAAAATAACCTTTGCTGAGACCTACACCCCATTGTATTACAACACATGGGATATTAAACTCTGTCCCTTACCTGACAAAGATGGAGATTGTAAGGCCTTTGTGGTTGCAACAAGAGCCATCAACGCCATACCTCTCCAGGAGCTTATGCGGCTGATGCTCCCAGAAATAATGAAACATACCTGCTGGCGTTCTTTTATGTCCCTGGTATGGTCTCGATGTTTTCAACAGCAAGGAATGTGGGTAATGCACTCTAGCTTTGGCAGTCACGCTACAATAAACTATGATGTGTGACAACGGTCGAGGTCCATTACTTACATACATACATACATACATACATACTACTACATACAGGCCAATAAAAGAAAATCACCTGCCCTAGACTGGGTAAACCCAGCCCAATCTGCCAACGATTTGATCTTGCCCTGCAGCTCAGGCTGGAAACGTACATTTTTCTATCTTTTCTAGTCCAGTCTAATCAAAACTGTGGGGATCAATCTCAAACTGGCTTTTCCACAGCACTATTGGTGGGTTTAACACGATGAAGATAGAAAAGTGACGCCAAGCAGCTTTTTGTTTAAATTTAACATAGCGGTCACTAAAGTGCAGCAACTTGTTGATTCCGTTGTCCGGATCGTTGGTATGATTGGTTAAAGGACTTTCTAATTGCGTACAGAGTCATTTGAACTATGCCTGTTGGTCACGACTCTTATGTAGTGGAAAATTCAGAGCGGACTCCCCAGGCTAATGTTTGTCTGTTTATAGCCAGACTAGTCCTGCCCACCTTGTCAAGCGCTGCTCATCTTTATAGCATTGTGATCCCATGGGCTGGGTTGACTGGGAGCCCAGGCATGTGTATGTGGTACAGTATGATGTTGTTGTAGAGCATTTTCATTGTGATTTGTCTGTGTTTCTCTGACAAATGGAAGTATGAGTATACATATGTTGGAATTGCCAGTTTTGGCAGGCATATAGCGAAGAGGAGGTGTCACTTTACAGTGTCCATGAGGCACGTATTGTATTTCGTAGCTAACCCTCCTATTTGTTTCATGCACATCAACTACAAACTTGTAATATATGCACGGTTTTGGTGAAGTGCCTATTTAGCCATGATACATTCTGACTGTTGTGGACATAGTCCTTATTTGTATGCATGTGTCGATTAAAAACTTGGGTGTGAATCAAAGAGAAATTGCAGAGGGAATCGCGGCTTCTTCAACTATCTGAGAAGGTTGTGCATTATATTCAGCCGGAGAGGTGGAGTCAAGAGGGAATAGTCGGCTCTCTGCGTAGGAGAGAGACAAAAGACAGGTCCTACCACAGGTCTCATTCTAACACATGAGAAATGAGATGGCTTCAGTTCTGCCCACCTCTGTTCACTGTACAGCAACCCCAGTGAAACAGAGGCTAATTGTGTTGGATCTAGCCACACATAATTTACATGGACTTCCATTTGTCTGCCTTTTTGGCATAGCTGTCCTATTGTTTTAGTTTTTTAAGGACAATTGCATGCAATCTTAGTTGGAGCAGGCATTGCAGAGACTTTTTTCTTTGTTATGGAACCCACTCCAAGTCATCACTTGATTGAAGTCTTCTTTTTTGCTCCTTACCTATGTTGAAACAGCCTGAACACTGCCTTCCTGCAGCATGTTACTCAGGTTTTCATCATTTTCTTATAATCTCTATAACCTCTTTTCTTTCTTTCTCTCTCTCTCTCTGAGGGATTATCCATGAACCTTAAGCTTGTGTTCCATCCTAACTGTGTCAAACTCTTAAGATATGCAGTAAACAACGCTGGCATCGCAGAGTAGAATAGAGACTGTGCCATATGTGCAGTGTTTGGGATAACATGCATGTTTCTCTGTGGAGAGAGAACCTTTAAAATGTTAATTGTTGTGCACCTTGTTTAATCATTGGAGAGAAGCTAATTCCTAAATATAGCCATAGTTGCTGTCCATGCTCACGCAGAACAAGGGTGATTTACATTGCATGGGGATGACATTAAAGACAACTTCCCAGAGGTTTCTAACATCAATATTCTATTCACAATGTCGAGGCTAGCTACAAGCATTCCTGGAAGTGTTGTGTGGATTGTATGAGAAAGCAAACATGGAGAGATCAAGCTAAATCTAGCATAAAGGCTTTTTGTATACTTTTGTCATTCATTTTTTCTCTCCCTTGTTTTTCTTTCGGATTTTGTATTCCTACATCTCTGCCTCTTAATCTCACTTTCATCATGATCAAAAACTGTCAATGTGCCCCCCCCCC
>NC_045755.1:7640977-7642781 GCF_008692095.1 Etheostoma spectabile | reverse complement strand
ACCATCGCTCTTCCAGCAGATGATTTATTATGACCGTTCAGTGAAGGCGTTATAGTGCTGCTGAAAGCAACATGCAGTTTGCTGGGCACCAGCAGCGCTTTTGTCTGTGAGGCACGCTGCTACCAGCAGGCCTTTGGACGCTTGTTGCTATTTCCACTCTCAAATTTTACTGCTGCAGAGAAATGAAAGCCATATCATACTACACCCCACGTGGGGTGCAGAAATTAATATAAAAACTACACTCTTAAAACTACAGTTACCAGTGTATGCCATTTAAACACCACTAATGTGGGATACATTGTGATACTTTTATGTTCCATTTGAACTGAATAAATGAAGAAAAAAATACAAAAATTGGTTTTATAGATCTTGATGTAAAGGCGGATTATACAGTTTGTTGCCTTGTCATCTGGGCAGAAGAGCAGAAATATTTAAAGAATGAAACTTGATCGTTTAGCATGGTGTCTGCATCAAAAGGGCCTGCTCACTTTGAATGTTTCTCCTTTAATGCTTCCCATTCATAATCCTCTCTTTGTTGGCAAAGGGACAGATAAATGATGTTCTTTACAGTAAAATACAAATACATGAGTCTCTTTATTCAGTTCTTTCACTGCACAAAATCAGTCTTATTAAGAGGGTTTTTGAGCATTCCTCAACTTTCCCAGTATTTTGTTACGCCTGCCCCAGCTTTTTTGGAACGTGTTACACAGCATACATGAGCAGGAGGGTCAAAGTTCAAGGTGCAATGTTATGAAGAAGTAGTATGTCCCAATTGTTTAACTCTGTAGTTTCCCTTATTTTAAGAAAATAAAGCTTTAAAGCAGCATCAATCAATGTTGTTATGGCATTATCTACTTATTCACATCCAGATTGAGAACACAGCATTGTTACAACATTCACAATTATACATCAGCAAATATTATTGGCACCCAGAGAATGGAACAGTCTTTTCTTCATAATAGAGATCTGGAGATGTATTTTTCTTGGCTCAGACATCAGTATAGAGGGGGAGCCACAGCACACTGTCCCCATCACAGAAACAAGTTTGTCTGTTCTACTTACAGCACAGAGACAATTGCAGAAATAAAAGTTAAAAACCGTCACCTATGTTTATTGCCATGTCTCAAAAATACACTAATTCATGAGGACAAACAAACCCGCCTAATGTAAGCCAGTTTTTTTGTGTAGGGGCAAATCCTCCTGCACTTCCTATTGGTTTTTGTGTGGTAGGTGACCAATTAATGTAGTTTGTGGCTGTGGCCAAATATGCTGTCAATGCAGCGGATTGTTTTGGAGCTTCACTGTAAATAGTATAACCTGCAAGAATTGGTTGACCTCTAGGAATTCTTGTCATTAACAACAACAGAAGTAACACACTAAAACTCTTGCTCGTGGCAAAGATCGATGACGCATATGCAACAGAATCGACTTTTGAAAACTGCAAACAGCTTTACAAATGACATGCCCCTGTCATTTATTTTGAACACAAAGAGAAGTAGTGCATACAGGAAATTAGTGGAGTTATACCGCACTCACAGTAGTAATCATACTGTGTGGTACTTTGATGAATATTCATGATCAGTGAGATTACTCCAGTTTTGTATGTGCTAGGTTGAATTCACACACCCTGTCTTCACCCCACAGGTGTTGTTTATCTTTGGGTAGCTGGAAATGTGGCTATTAACTCACTGTCGATCCCACACTTGTAGCTTTCTGTCAACACTTCCTTTGCAGGAACAATCTAAGTGGTCTGGGAAGTCTCAAGTTCACACTTGTGTGTGTGTGTGTGTGTGTGTGTGTGTGT
>NC_045755.1:7634713-7640967 GCF_008692095.1 Etheostoma spectabile | reverse complement strand
GTGTGTGTGTGTGTGTGTGTGTGTGTGTGTAAAACAAAATGTAGCCCTATTTGCACAGACCTTGCTGGGGACCTCTAGTAAATAGTAATTGCGAAGGTTGTCAGATCTTTTCATTTATTTATTTTTTTAAAGATTTTTCTTTGGGCATCTTAGTCTTTATTTATATAGAACATGCTTATTTGCTGGCTGGTGTGTTAAAACTGGTATTGGGTGTTAGCAAATGTGTCCTACATGAGCATGTTAACCTCATCTATAAACATGAGGATTCTCTGAGCAATAGACTGCAGGATATTTTATTTTTGGAAAAGGAAGAAAAGGATTTGTTGGATAAATAATCCCGGGAATAGATTGAGCCTATTAGATATCTTTCATTTGAACTCAGAAGAAAACTAGCCGTGGTTTGTTTGGATAATGAACGAGGTCCATTGGATACCTAGGCAGACCAAAAGCACCCAAGCACCGGATCTGTGTTGTTCGAATGCGGCAATTCTGCTTCCAGCCTGTAGGGGGACCAAAGAGGAAAAGTGCTTTGGTATTGCTTTAAACGGCATGGAATAATAGATTCACAACAGTGTCTGTGTCTTACCAGTGTTAACATTACTCACTGCTTCCATGAAGATATGATTGGTAAATGTTACTACTGTCCTTTTGAAATAAGTCTGTTATTATCACATTGCCTGACCTGTGTCATTAAGCAGCGCTGTGTCAGCTCATCTGGACAGGCATTGTGCCTAATTCTTTTCTTCTTTTATGAGGAAGGTATGCCTGCACAGTACTGTATGTTGAATGTCTTTAAATAAAATGTCTCTGTCAGTGCTGTCTGTACCTTTTAGTGGATGTAGTGCTCCAGATAACATCAGAAATTACCTGTTATAGTAAGGCTCAAAGATACAAAGGCTGAAAGGAATCTTGTATGGAATAGTACAAATGGGGGTGAGCCATTTGTCCCGCCTTTATTGTAAGAGGAAGACAATGGCAAAGTCAGAGATTGTTGTCCGTTAGAGTTGATTAAATGCTTTCTCCTGTCTACATCAGAGGAGCAGCACTTGCTTGATCTTGGAGAAACTGTTTGTCCATCCAGTGCTGGTCTGTTTCAAATAAGAGAGCTTCCTCAGCTGGTTGCTGTGCATGTGTTAGTTCCACTTTTCACTGCGTGATTTGGCTCCAGTGCAAGAAGCATTGTTTGAAACAATGTCTGTTTGGGTGGAGCCCTAAAGGGAGCGTCTCGGAGAGATTTACTGAAGTTCAGTCATCAGAGAACAGATGGTTGTGAGGAGACAGCTGGAGTGATGCAAGGACACACGCATACTAACACGCACACAAGGGTCCTCATGTGTTGTATGCATTGTGCCAGGTAGGACAAAAACACAATTCACGCATGCACACTCGCACAGCCATATCCACAAACTGGCCCCTAAGGCTGACATACATAGAGCCAGGTCTAGTTCAGCTGGGAATGAGTGCAGATTGAGCTGAGCCAAGACATGCAAGGACAGACAGACATGGAGGCAGCAAACTAGTCTGTAGGAAAACGACCATATGGTACTATTACATAAAACATAATAATAAACTTAACAGTCAAGGTGTAGTTCTATAAATTCATCACATTTTAGTAGGTTTAAGACCCACATGCATGGAGGCATTGTATGATTAAATTAGAATCTTACAGTTTTTACTCATCCATTAATTCAATACATTTTTATTTCTGTTATTCAGGCTCACAGGGGCATTAGGTGTTAAATGTCACACAATTGGGATTTTTGCAGAAAGGTATTATTTACTCATCGCATTCATTTTAATTTGTATGACAGCTGAAAATACCTTCCTTCACATTCCTAAACATACTTTCTCATACATGTCTTCATGTTATATTTATTATAATTCTAATCCCAACCGGTCGTCAGACACCGCCTCCAAAGAGCCTGGGTCTGACCGAGGTTTCTGCCTAAAAGGAAGTTTTTCCTCGCCACTGTCGCACTGTTGCTTGCTCTGGAGGAAACTACTGGAACTGTTGGGTCCTTGTGGATTCTGGAGTGTGGTCTAGACCTGCTCTATCTGTAAAGTGTCTTGAGATAACTCTTGTTGTGATTTGATACTATAAATAAAATTGAATTGAATTGAATTGAATTAATGCAAGGAGTATATCATCATAATGTTAAATAGATTTAAATATTTGATCAAAGCTGTTCATATTTGGTCTGCCTAGGTATCCAATGGACCGCTATCATTTTCCAAACAAGACAGTGCTAGTGTTTTCCCTTTCTTCCGAGTTCAAATGAATGATATCCAATAGGCTCGATCTACTCCCAGGAGCATTTCTCCAACAAATCCTTTTCTTCCTGTTCCAAACAGAAAATATCCTGCAGTCCTCTGCTCAGAGACTCCCCATGTTTATAGATGAGGTTAACTCAGAACATGCTCATGTAGGACACATCTGTTAACACATGATACTTGTTTCTAATACACCAGCAAGCAAATAAGCAAGTTCCGAATTACCTTCAGTGCTCTCCAATCAAACTGCCCTAACCATCTAATGCATCAGCGGACAAGGCAAGAGATGTTTCGCTTGCTTAAAAAAATACATTTTTGCAGTATCTTACAGACTTGTTTTGTCTCCATGCTTTCCAAAACCAACAGTTGACCTGACCTGCACCATTTTAACATTTACCCACAGGTCTAATGTGAGGCTTCAGCTGTCGGAATTTGCAAAATCAAGTTTCTCATGTGGGTTTAGTATGGGCAATTGTTTTGTCCAGGCAGTCTCCAACTGAGAGGAGATGCTGACTACATTTGTTTAAAGCATCTTCGCATGAAAAAGGACTGGGTTTTGTCCCCCATTTCTTAGTATGTTATTAAGATACACTACTAAGATAATAATTCAGATAATTTCTTTAAGTGTTGACATTTTTGTTGCTTGTTTTGTTTGTTCTGTATGTTGGGAACAGATGTAAGGTTATGTTCTGAAGTGCAACACATTAAGGATGAGTCAGCATAAATCACATTGACCACTTTTTAAGGTTGGCCAGGATTTGTTAAAAGAGATTTAAGCTGTGACCAGAGTAAATTTGTATTGGTTATTTGCTTTTTCGGCTTTTCCCAATTCAGATAAACAAGGATTTTTAATATTTTTTGTTGGAAGGCACAGTATTAATAACCATAAAACAAAACTCCTGCTGACAGTGACTAACTATACCACACTGCCTCTGAGGGATTATAATTTCTCCACTCAAAACAAGGACTCATTTAGCTCAATTGGTTTTTCTCACTCTATTGAGGACCCTTGTCTGTTTTTGCTAACTTGCAGTGTATGTGCAATGTACATACATAAATGATATCAGGAAATTGTTTACTTGGCTACAAAACCCCTGGACACTGTTTTGAATAGCTTAATGCTTTTTATTTAAGCAGCAGTTAAAGATCCCGGCATGCCTTTGACCCAGAATTCTCCTACAGTATTTGTTTCCAGGGCATCATTCTTCCATCTCTGTAATAAGCTTAAGAAGTTAAGAAACATTAACATTAGGTTATGCTAAGAAAAAGGAGGAACACACCCACACAAGCTTTGGCCCATATCACAACATTCATTTAATGCTCATTATTTTCTTCTGTTCAGTACTTTTTCCAAATGTGTTCATGACCTTTTGTTCTTTGCGAAACAACATTTAGTGAACCACTTCATGTTAAGAGTACTTGATGAATACATTTAAGTTAAGCATCTTAATAGCTACACTTGCCTTTCCACCTTCTGCTCTCCCTCTGTATATGCCTTGTTAGAAAGGTTGTGGCAAGGGTCCAGGAGTATTAGAGGAAGACATCACCCCAGTTACCCTCATCACTGATCCTCCTTACTGCAGCATTCTCATTCTTTTAAGAAACTATTTTATAACCTTGTCAGATTCAGCTGTAGCTGGAAGATAACTTTAATTTTTTGTTGTCCAGAATGCACACAAACATTGAGCTCTAGGTTTTGTATGGTTACTAGATATAGGTGGTATTATAGGTATCATGGAAGCATTTCTTGGTAGAGTGAAAACATAAAAATGACATTTTGTTTACAGTTGCTGTAACTTGAAATGTGTCTTTAACTAGGCTAGAGTGATGTTACTTAGCATAAAGGGAGCAAGCCATATGATGTACATCAACAGCCCTGCAGAATGATTTCTATTCAAAATCCTTAACACTAGCTGTGTCCTGTCACATGTCAACTTTGTGTGTGCTACAGTCGCCGTTACGTGTGTTTTGCATTCAAAGGATAGAGTTTCACTTCCTCAGCCAAGGAACTTAACATGTTGGTACAGGCCAGCAGACAGAAAAAAAATGATGGCTTCAACTGATGGTTATTTTTTAGTCTCCAAAATGTCAGAAGATTTAAAAAATGTCCTTCACAATTTACCTTTTTTTTTTTTTTCATCTCACTTTAGTTAGCAGGCCTGAGTATTAAAATCCATGTATGGAGAGTATAATTTGGTTGAAATGTAATGGTATGTGCCCTAATGTCCATCTAACGGCAGCACCCACCTTGCTAGAGAGAGACTCATTATGCTCATCACTGCAAATCTAGATAAATCACTTAAAAAAAAAATTAAAAAAAATTAAATTGTAGAAAGTATATAATCTCCTTTAGCAGCCCAGAGGGGGCAGTGTATCACTGAGGGGGGATGTTGAGCCACAGTTCAGGGGGAAACATCATTTATCCCCTCTTACATCACCTCTCGTCTTGAACACGTGAACTGAGAGCTTCAGGGGCATACTAATTCGCCAGATGTGTACAAGCTCCCCTTATCTACCATTCAACACAATGACAGTAATTTGGCAGAAAGGTGAAAGCATGTCCAGACCCAATTGCAAACATCCAGTCAGCAAAGAAGCTGATGTTTAGCTCAAGACTTCAGTTTGTGAAGACAGAGGACAAAGCTATTACTATGTGCACAGTTTACATACTGTCTGTAAACACATTCACTGACACAAAGAATGATGTGTGATAATTTCCACTTTCATGACTTGATCAGCTCTCATATCTGCTGAAATTTGACTCATTTAAAAGGTCAGAAATACACTTGTGTTAAATCACATAAACTACATTTTTTGTATTTGCTGACGTAAATATCTGTCTAAAAATAGAGCTCTTACAAGTGCATGTCTGTTTGCAGGCTATTTAATGCAAGGTACACAATTCAATTTGCAGTTAGTTTTAGCAGCTCCAGGCGATTGATCTATGTGTCACAAAAGCAGACGCACAATTATTGAGACAGGAGCAACTTATTTTTTCACAGTCAAGTGTCTTATTCAGAATTCTTTTCAAAGATGTTTTTTTTTCGTCAGTGCAGATTGTTATTCCCACACATCATTGATATTCACTCCTAAAAGCAAATAGAAACATTTGGTCCACAGAGACTTACTTACCGAATACCCTTAATTTTTGAGAGGCAGCATCTGACGACTTGTCACCGGTTACCTCCCATATGGGGCCCAGTGCCTCCCATAGACTTTTTGTCATGCCTGCAGTAGGGGCTATTACAACCCTGATTTATTCACCATGCTGCTGTGAGCAGACCCATCTGTGAGCTGCCTGTAAAACTGATTCATGCAAAGGATCAATTTCCATCTGATGGTTCTATTTGTCTGTGTTCCTGCTCACTAAGAATAAGTGTAGCAAGAAATGTGAAATGACTGAGATTTCATTTTCAGCGTGGATCCATCATATGCTGCATGCATTGGCTTGATATAGTATCATTATTGTACATCAGGCATCTAATTTGAGCTATGTCTCTCTCTATCCAAATACAAATTGGATCTTCTGCTTCACTGCATGGTGTCTCGCTCTCAACCACAGATATATTTTACGGACTATTTGTTTAGTGTCATCTTTTCAAATTAAATATTCATTGTGTTGTATATGCAGATACAGTGGGGAGAACAAGTATTTGATACACTGCCGATTTTTGCAGGTTTTCCTACTTACAAAGCATGTAAAGCATGCTTTTAATTTTTAGCATAGGTACACTTCAACTGTGAGAGACAGAATCTAAAACAAAAAATCCAGAAAATCACATTGTCTGATTTTTAAATAATTTATATTTCATTGCATGACATAAGTTTGATACATTAGAAAAGTAGAACTTAATATTTGCTACAGACACCTTCAGAGATAATAAGTTTCCTGTAGTTCTTGACCAGGTTTGCACACACTGCAGCAGGGATTTTGGCTCCTCCATACAGACCTTCTCCAGATCCTTCAAGTTTTGGGGCTGTCG
>NC_045755.1:7633972-7634703 GCF_008692095.1 Etheostoma spectabile | reverse complement strand
CAATACGGACTTTCAGCTCCCTCCAAAGATTTTTTTATTGGGTTCAGGTCTGGAGACTGGTTAGGCCGCTCCAGGACCTTGAGATGCGTCTTACGCAGCCACTCCTTAGTTGCCCTGGCTGTGTGTTTCAGGTCATTGTCATGCTGGAAGACCCAGCCACAACCCATCTTCAATGGTCTTACTGAGGGAAGTAGGTTGTTGGCCAAGATCTAGCAGTACATGGCCCCATCCATCCTTCCTTCAATACGGTGCAGTTGTCCTGTCCCCTTTGCAGAAAGGCTTCCCCAAAGAATGATGTTTCCACCTCCATGCTTCATGGTTTGGATGGTGTTCTTGGGGTTGTACTCATCCTTCTTCTTCCTCCAGATGGTCATTGGCAAACTTCAGACAGGCCTGGACATGTGCTGGCTTCTGACATGGCAAAAGTACACACTTTCCGTACTTAAGTAGAAGTACAGATACTTGTGTTAAAAAATACTCTGGTAAAAGTGGAAGTACTGATTAAACTTCTTTACTCAAGTAAAAGTAACTAAGTACAGGCTTGGAAATTTACTTAAAGTATAAAAGTAAAAGTAGCCTTGCGAATAACAACCATTTTTAATGCAAAGCTACCTGGATCACACAAATGGTTACTAGAGAGACGCTGAGGAACTTCAGTGGACATGGAGAACACTGTCTTTATATGGCAATGGCTACATTTTAAATGGATGTCTGCCAATAGGCCTAAAACA
>NC_045755.1:7633864-7633962 GCF_008692095.1 Etheostoma spectabile | reverse complement strand
GATTATAATGACAGAAACTGGGACTCCAGGTTAATAAGATTCTGACTTATTAGCAAGACATTATTTCAGTTGTGATTCTGTGAGAATTCACAGATCCA
>NC_045755.1:7633765-7633854 GCF_008692095.1 Etheostoma spectabile | reverse complement strand
TTAATCTTCCCCCTAACATTTAAATGAATCTACAGGTATGTGTGTGTGCTCAAATATGGCTTCTGGAAATAAAATAAAGGATTAAAATA
>NC_045755.1:7633635-7633755 GCF_008692095.1 Etheostoma spectabile | reverse complement strand
AACAGACATTAATGAAGAAGTTCCCCAGCACATTGGCCAGGAGTCCTTCTTAAAGCCTATTGTCTCAAACATTTCTTTCAGACAAGGTTGAGGATGATGGGAATGTTTTGCTGTTTTCTT
>NC_045755.1:7633396-7633625 GCF_008692095.1 Etheostoma spectabile | reverse complement strand
TTTCAATCATGTCGCCCTCCATACTACTATGTGCTAACGCCCCCAGGTGTGTCTGTTAAAACACTGATGGAGACAACTTCTCTCTTGCTAAGTTTCCATCCACTAGTCAATTGAATTACAGTATCTGAAGTTCGGTTAAAAAATAAAAAACTCATGCGAATAAAGCTGGTGAAACTGTTGATGCTTCGTTAGGGTCAACGTGCAACCTAGCTAACAGGTGAAGAACACA
>NC_045755.1:7633282-7633386 GCF_008692095.1 Etheostoma spectabile | reverse complement strand
TAGCTAACTTACTTTAAATGTGCAAGAACTATAGATCAATAACGATCTTAAGTGAACTGACAACATGAGTTATACAACTTACAGTTCTCAAAGACGCACACACA